>NC_041389.1:94899492-94907883 GCF_002162155.2 Triticum dicoccoides | reverse complement strand
CACTCCACCCCCCTGGCCGCCGCCCCCTTGGGAGATCTGATCTCCAGGGCCGGTGCCCCCCTGGGGGCCTATATAAAGGAGGGGGGAGGGAGGGCAGCCGCACCTGAAGTCTTGGCGCCTCCCTCTCCCCTGCTACACCTCTCCCTCTCGCAGAAGCTCGGCGAAGCTCTGCCGGAATCCTGCTGCATCCACCACCACGCCGTCGTGCTGCTGGATCTTCATCAACCTCTCCTCCCCCCTTGCTGGATCAAGAAGGAGGAGACGTCACGCTGACCGTACGTGTGTTGAACGCGGAGGTGCCATCCAGGCGCTAGGATCTCCGGTGATTTGGATCATGACGAGAACGACTCCCTCAACCCCGTTCTCTTGAACGCTTCCGCATGCGATCTACAAGGGTATGTAGATGCATCTCTCTCTCTCTCGTTGCTAGATGAACTCATAGATTGATCTTGGTGAACGTAGGAATTTTTTTATTTTATGCAACGTTACCCAACAGTAAGATCTCCTCTTGTGTAGTTCCACTAAGATCAAGCAATCAAGCAACGTTGTTGGTGTGACATTTTGGTTGAACTGCACAAAACACTCTTAAAACAAAAGTGTTTTGTGCAGTGCAACAAAAGGTCACAATGGCAACGAGGTGAAGTAGATAACCCTGTTTACACAGAGGTGCAAAGGAAACAATTAGTGGTCAATAACGGTGGATGACACATAAGCCAACAAAAAGAAGCATCTACCTTATCTAAATGGGAAAGAAAGCGGCAGTAGCATTTCTCAAACGGTGGCATTGATTAATATTAACATGGAGATTATATTAACAATAAAATTCGTTGAACATGTAATTTGCTTTTAACTGTGGCATTGCATCAATTTTCCAGCGGCATTATTAGAGGGTGTTTGTTTACAGGGACATTTTGGTGTAGGGACTAAAAAAACTCCGTGTCAGTCCCATCTAAACCAAACAGGAGGGACTTTTAGGGACTAAAAGTGGGCATTTGGGACTAAAAAAAGAAGACCCCGAGGGAGTCTTTTTGGGACTTTTTCCAACAGTTGCCCCTGCCACGCATCGCACCTTGTCTCTATTAGTTCATTACTAGGGGTAACATGGTCTTTTAGCATGTCATTTAATAACCTCTAGTCCATGTTTAGTCCCTGGAACCAAGCAGGTAGGGACTAGGGAGTTTTTAACCAAACAGGTCCTTAGATTAACAACAACTAATGAGTTGCACGGGACAGTGGACGCACCAGCACCATGTGCATCTACCGATGTACTGTGGTCATGCACAGTCTGTTGCAACAAAGAACAAACAACCAAGGAGCATATTTGTGTTGGTCCCAGTTTTTTTATCTTTAGACACCTTTCCCTATGTGAGCGCAGCAAATCTAGTCCTACTCAAACTCTACAGCCTTGTCCCCCAAAACAAAATATCAGTTTGTTACAGATGTGCGTACTGCGTTTGTCATTGTTTTCCCTTTTCGACCAACGTAGGTGCTGGATAGCCAGTCTGTACTAGTACTTTTGCCCCTTCGTTTCCTCTTTGAACCACGTCCTAGATTTATGCGATACAACTTTCCCCACTACTTTCCCCCATTCCTTTCCTCTTTGAACCATGTCCTAGATTCATGCTATACAACTTTCCCCCTTAATTTCCTCTTTGAATAACGTCCTAGATTCATGCTATATACAACTTTTCCCACTACTTTCCCCCACTCCTTTCCTCTTTGAACCACGTCCTAGATACATGGTATACATGCAGCTAGAGCAATGCATGTGGAGTAAGTAAATTATACCTTAAGGTTCTTGGGGTGTGGTTTGGTAGGCGACGGGACAACGACGAAGAAGAAGGGGTCGGAGGCCCTCCTGCGGCGCCGCTGGGTGAAAGTGAACAGCTGGCCGGTAGTGGATTCCCTCCCTCACCGACGGCGACAACATTAAGCCTCCTTCCCTTCCCGGCGGACGGATCCTGCCGGCTCTTTGAGCAGCAGTGAGGGGAGAGAGAGGCCAACAAAGTCTTGTTTAGATCCGGAGAGGGCGAGAGAGTTTGAAGAGAGCAACTACAAGCGCTGAGGCTCCAGCGTGTATATATATATACTGGAGAGAGAGTGTGAAGCGTGCAAACCCTAGAAAACAAGTGCCGAGGCTGCAGCTTATACGTGATGAGGTGATTATATGGTCACTACGGTCACTACGAGATCGTATAGCTCCGTATCCATCCATTTTGACTAGTCAAAGAATCCTCCTGGCACAAGTTATGCTCAAGTGTAGTTATCGAACCCGAGACCTCAAGTTTGATGAGCGAACAGGCTAACCAGCTACACAACCCTCCCGTTATGTTCAACGAGAGGAAAATAACCTTTTATACATTCCTGCATTCGTGTGACAAGCATGCCATGTTTTTTTTGTGTGTGGGAGTCATTGGGATTTCAATCATAATCGTGTCATGTGGCTTTGGTGGTAAGACTATCCACAGTGGTGCAAAAATAATGCAGCCTTAGTCACCTTACCTCTCTCCACGTAGTACGTTGGGTCCCACCAGTCAGAGGGTGAAACAAACAAATTAGTAAGAAAAATTAAAAGCGCCAGCGGTGTATCTTACCTCACACATCTCGCTACTGCTCGGGAACACTGTCCAATTGATCCCTCTGTTTGCTCACGTACTATTTTAAGTGAATCCTTATTATAACATGCACACAATTTTGGGCACTTGTATTCGACTTAAGTCAGTGTGCCACCGTATCTCGTATACTTACTACTCCCTCCGTCTAGGTGTAATAAGTCACGTTAGAAGGTGCAACGGGACCAAGGTGCTGCCTGTGCATGTGCATGTGTGTGTGTGTTTAACAACATGTGTGTGTTAGAGAGAGCGACATATTGACCTACTCCTACAGAGAGATGGTGTGTAGTGTATGATTTTAGCCGTGAGAGTCGGTGCATCCTCTCGTTTCCGGGCGTGTCCGGTAGGGACATGCGGACAGCTGCCACACCCACTCCTGACCAGCGTGGCCCACCCAAAGCCCCTCCATCGCCCGCGCGCGCTTCTTGCCCGAAACGGTCAGCGCCGCTCCAAAGAATCGGTGCCGCATTCATGCCCGGGCAGAGCGGATGCGACCTCTTACTGGTGCAAGAGTGATGGTTGCTTCGTTTGTCCAACTTACTGCTGGGTCTATGTGATTTGACGGCTCATTGGTCTTTATTACTGAGGTGGTAGGATTGCTGGATGTCCCACACTTTCGGCGAAAGGAGGTACTAGTAGATTACAATTTTCTCCATTCTTACAGTGGAGGAGTACAAGAGCAGTGAAAACACGCAGGCTGAGTGATTACATGGCCCACCTCACACTATCACCATATTTTCTGGACACCGTGCGACACCTAACTCTTTACATAGTACTCCCTCCATTCCTAAATATTACTAGATGAGTCCCCGCGCGTTGCCGTGGAACAACCATATATCTCTCTGCGCAAAATTATCGATTTCATAGAACTAAAAAAAACTCTATAACCGCATGACAAATGTGGTAGCCAAACTAAATAAACTCCCATCATCATTTAGATCATCCCACGTAAGGAAAAAAGATCAGCCAACTCCTACTGCATAATGGGATTATATTTTTCTTTTTGACATGCTAATGGACTTAAAAGCTCACTTACATGCATGCTACCAGTGCATGCTTGCATGCAGACATGTTGATGTGATTTAAAACCCACTCACATGCATGCCATGGTATTTTTGCATGCTTGCATGTGGCTTAGTGCGGAGCCTCTCAACGTCTAGATCAGACGGCTATTATGGACTGATTTAGTTCATCTAACGGCTACATTAATTTTGATGATGTGGCTCAAGGAGAGGATAGAGAATTCCTAGTAGTGGGGGCTAGCTATTACTAGTAGATAAGTCTTTATAGCGATTCCACTAGGTGAACTACATACGGAACAAAATGAATGAATCTACACTTAAAATGCATCTATATACATCCGCATGTGGTTCATGGTGAAATCTCTACAAAGACTTATATTTAGGAACGGAGGAAGTACTAGTATAGTACATATTGTAATTTGTCAGCGAGATAAATTTGTACAATGCTATGAAGCTTCCAGCTTCTGTTACATGTATCTTGCGTCCAAGGTTGCCCGTTGAGACATTTCATCAAATACAAAGGAGACTAACATGCATGCTATTGCATCTCAATGATTGACAAATCATAGCCAATATGTACTCCCTCCGTTCCAAAATAAGTGTCTCAACTTTATGCAAACTTTAGTACAAAGTTGTACTACTACTAAAGTTGACACTTATTTTGGAACAGAGACAGCTAAAAAAAAAATGATCCATGCAGTCCCTAGCCCTTGAACCGTAAACCCTATCCAGGCTTAAATTTGCTGGCAACGTTGGAGCTACCCAAGAAATGAAGTTTGCAACCCTATGACCATTCGATCATTTTGTGCAGTTTCACCAAAATCAAGATGACATCCCTGTGGCAAAGAAATTGAAGAAGCGTGATTAGAATAAGATTACTAGGACTAGTTGATTCACAAATACACTATGTAGAAGCCAGTAGAGGTATGTGCGGGGCAAAGAAGTATAGAAATATCCATAGGGAGTGATGTGGGCAGCTGGAGCAGTGGTGCAAGCCGGCTGTAAAGGGAGTTGTACCTGAGGGACGTAGCTCAACCTTGAGGAGGGCGGCGGGAGGCGGCAACTGCCCATGTCGCGGCAGTGAGCAAGGGACGAAGGCAACCTCACCGACTTTGTGAGAGAGAACGGCGGGGACCCCTGATCGGGACGTGCCGACAGTGGGTTTTCGCCGTCGGCGACGGCGACCGCATCTACACTAAGCATCAACCCCTTCCCCCAGCGGACGTGATCCACCAGGATGTTAGAGATGTGGCCACAGTCGTTTTGTGCGAGAGAGTGTGAAGAGAGCAACCCCAGCAAGCAACCGTGTAGGCTGGCCCGTCCTGACTATGTATATAGTGGAGCGGTTTCCTTTTCTCTCCATATGAACCTATCATATTGCGTACGTGCCACTGAAGAAAAAAAACTTTATTTATAAATGACGCGGCACCTACTACTCGTTCTCCTATAACCTTGCGCTTGGCATCTCCAAAATATTAACCTTGCGATTGTCTCTTCGCCTCTTTGGGAAGTCGAGCAATAATGGTAGTGTAGTATATATTGTTCTGGCTATATGAGACCGAATGAATTGCTGCACGTCCACCACGTGGGCGAGGGTCAAGGGGCGAGGGAGAGTGCTACACGCGGAGCAAAATGAGTGAATCTACACTCTAAAATATGTCTATATACATTAGTGTTTGGAGTATGTACTAGTAGTTCATATTTAAATCTACTAGAGGACATATATATTCCAAACAATATGATATAATCTCTATAACCAAGGTATTAGTAGGGACGATGAGTAAACAGAGGGAGTAGTAAATTTTTCTCCTCGTCCTGCGAGCCACCGCGCGCATGGGTGAGGAAGCGAGCATAAGGCGGAGCAAGCTTCACCTCATCCTGCGAGCCACCGCGCCCGTGGGCGGGGGAGACGGCGTACTAAGCAAGCTTCTCCTCGTTCTGCGAGTTGACGGGACACATCAAAATTACTCCAGTGTATAGAGCCTTGCCTCTAAGGTAGCCCCCACATGGTTTGCCTCTTTTTTAAATTTAACATAATGCGTCAAGTTGCAGTTTGTTTGTTCACCCATGGTAGATGATCCTCCATCCACCAAGTGGACAACCAGTACACGTGCCAAATTACCACGTGGGCTGCCTTTTTCGTACAGAATGAGCTCCACCGTGTACCTGCGCGGGTGTGGTTGGGAAAGAGACGGGAGTACGTGCGCCGTGCATGCACCTCTTCTCTTCGGGTGTGTTTGGTTGCATTCTCATCTCAGCATAGTTGTTCCCTCTTCGTGCATGCTCATATAAACACCCCTCTTCATGCATGCTCTCCTCATGAATGCTCCTGGTGTATTTGTGTTGAGCTAGTGTGGACTCATGCACCCTTCATACACTCTACCAAACACACAAAAGTGGGTCGAGAAGGGAACTTTTACTCTCATGCACCCTTCGTGCACGTCCCCCACCTACGCAGGTGTGTGTGAGAGATACAAACCGTGTTCGTGAGTGTTTTTTGTTTTGGGGTGGGGTGGGGGTGGGATGGGGGGTTGATTTCGTGAATTATTTGTTGGAATACGTGTCGATGACATCTCAAACAAAATTTTGCATGCAATGTGTGTGAAATGGAGGCCTATCCATATCATATATAGAGGGTCGGGCAATCCACGAGAAGAGAGGGAGGGGTCATAGCTATCGATAGAGTCGAAGAGAGGATCAAGTGGGTGGGTGCGAGATCGATGAAGAGAGCCATCGAAATTGTGTGTGTGTGTGCAAGTCAAAGATATAGGGCGACTGGCTCTAGGAGAACGACCTAAAGAAAAATATGAATGTGCCCGGTGGATAGAATGCCGAGGGAGGGGGAGGGCGAGGAGGGCGTGTGCATGCATGAGAGAAAGTTAGTGGTAGCTACAAAGGTTAGAGGATTGTGTGGGTGTAAGAGACTAACAAAGATCATGATTTGATATGAAAGCGGATTCATATATTTGAATAAGAGATCATAGTGTTTTAAACATATGCATGCATGAATATAGCGGTGATACATGTGTTGTGCACATGTTATACCATAATGTGATAATGCATGGCGTTTGCAACTCACAGCTAAATGCCAAACAATCTAAACCATACTATACATCAAACAATCTCACATTTTATTTGAATTTGTGATAATGTGTGGCGTTTGCAGCTTACAACTAAATATCGAACAATCTAAACAATACTATATATCGAACATTCTCACATTTTATTTGAATTTGTGGTAATGTGTGGTGTTTGCAACTCACATCTAAATACTTGTAGGCGTAGGGGGCGGGCCACATAATGTGATAAACACATTATACATATGAGACATGGTTTAGATTATGAAGATCTAGCTAGAGCTTGAAATGTAGTGTGATTTGAAATCAAAATAAAGTGGATTCAAAAAATCGAGTTCGAGTTCATATAGTACACATAGTTCATATGTAACTCGAGACTAATCATGTGGTGTGCTGTGAATATAATACACAAATGATGGTTTAACTTGACAATAATGATGATTGTAGATCTTATTAAAACAGAGAAACGAATTCAAATGCTTTGACTTCGCAACAATCATTACTGTAGATCTTATTCAAATAGATAAACGAATTCAAATTTAGTTCATATTGAAGCGGTAGTATATACGTTTGGAATGCACTAAAACGTTCATTTGAGTAGTAGGTTGCATGCATTATACATGTAGCGAAATATTTTAATTGAACATAACATGAATTCAAAGTTTTGAGTGACATTTGTAGTGCGCATTGATTTGGTACAATACACGTTAGGCTTGTCCGGAAATTTCAACCCGCGCCTTGTTAGCCCGAAATATTTAAGATATTATCTTTGTCTCGTTGTGCTCCGACAACTCCCTCCATCTCAACCCGTGCCTTGCTATTCCGAAATTACAACGCGCGCGAAAACTCCCACCTCGTGTGGAATCCCGACACGCGAAATGCCCGTGGTACCCCTGAACCGAAAGAAGCGCCTCAAATCGGTGGGGGTACTTTTGTAACTTACCCCACATTTCAGATAAGCTCGTCCTAAGCCATGGTTCCCCACTGCCATCCCATCCGCCCACCCATTCGTACACTGAGGTCGCGAAAACCCGCGACGAAGCCCCACACCCTGCTCCGTCCGCCACCCAGCCGGAGCCTCTTCCCCGACGATGTCGTCCACAGCAACACTTCGACGTCCCTCATCCACTGTACCGGATGAGGATCCGTCGTCGATCTCGTGGACCACCGGTTCAGCCACCCCGTCCTCCACCTCCAAGGAGCTGCCCCGATGTTCCCCTCGTCTTTCGCACCACCTCCATTCCCACACCACCGTCTTCACCTGCACCACTGGAAGAGCATCATCATCGCTGTTTCCTTGGATGAAGTTGCGGCCTAACCGGCGCCACCAAAGAGGTTGTACACTAATCGCCGCATTTTCTTCTTGATTCGATCTCACGATGTTGCCGGCTCTCGGTCCCGAGCCGACACGGCGCGGCTCCATCCACGGCGGCGTCGCTGGCCACTTCCTCCACGGCGTCGCTCCCTCGGCGGCGACGTCCACATCAGTAGGAGCTGCTACTGCTTTAGCTCTCGCTCGCGCTGCTGCTTTGCTCTTGCTCTCGGTCCTCTGCCTGGTCTGCTCTTGCTATTGCTATTGCTCTTGCTCGCGCTGCTGCTCTCGCTCTTGCTCTTGCTTGAGATGCTACTCCGATTTAGCTACACTTCAGTCGACTGAATCGACTTTTGGGTCAGTCGATT
>NC_041389.1:94868252-94899076 GCF_002162155.2 Triticum dicoccoides | reverse complement strand
ACACACCGCCGGCCGTGGGCGGCGGGAGGCTGCTGTTTAGCTGGTGGTGGCTGGCGGCTCAGGGGGGTGGAGGTTGAAGATGAACCGCAGGCCCTTGATTTTGTATCCGACGGCTGCAAAATCGACTGACCAGAGATAAAAAATTCAGTCGACCGACGTGTAGCCTCACCTTGCTAGTGCGTTCAGTTTCAACAGCAACAGTTTCGACAACAAAATTCAGTTTTGACAGCAAAATTCAGTTTCGACAGTTAAGTTCAGTTTTGATAGTTAAGTTCAGTTTCGACAATTAAATTCAGTTTCGACAGTTAAGTTCAGAGATGAGCGGCTGATGTATTTTACATCTAGAACTTTGTGTTTATGTATTTTACGTCATGTATTGGAGATGCTATTAGAATTCCACTCAGGTTAACGTTGTTCATTGTCTCTCTTGTCCTGCTTCAGCCTCGGCGTCGCACAACTCACCGGAGCTGCTCCAACAACGAAAACCTCCATCACAGCGGAGCAGTACCTCGGGCTCCATCTCCAGATGCCCAAGATCTTCTTCGCCTCCTCCGACAGCAAAGTTAGCCGGAGCATCCTCACCGGACAACCCAATCACGTTGAGATCGACATGGCTTCGCCAAAGAGGTTGTACACTTGTTGCATCTCTTTTTTACTCTACACGTTATATATATTGTCCACTGAGCACACATATTTGTTCCTTTAGTGTCTCCTTGAAAGAAAAAATGTAGGAATTTTAATTTTCACTTGTCCTCCTTTTCAAATTCCTATTCATGAAGCACAAGACTAAGATATAGTAGCATAATAGCATTATAACCGTACATTTTCTTGTGGTTTGACTTAATCTCACCATGCTTCTTTGCATCCTGTGATCTTCCAATTTTTGTGAATCAAACACCCAGATTGGCAGAAGTCATGTGTTTTTAAATTCTCTGTTTTGCACGTGCATTCCTATCCTATTCCTGTCTATTTCCTATCCCTGCATTGCTGGAATCCTCCAATTCAAACGAGCCCTTACAGAATTACTTCCCTTACAGATAGTTGTCAAAGAAAACCTTGCGTGGTTTGTCCCGCTCCTGCTGCGCCGTCGTCCACCCCAGCTCAGCTGCTCCAACGACATAAGGGTCTAGTACAGCAGGGATCCGGCCTCCAGACTGTCTTTCACCGCCTCAGATCTTCTTCCCCGCCGCCGGCAGCCATGAAAACTGCATTACCTTCATCAACCGAGCAGATGACCTCGAGGACTACACGAGTCTGCAAGAGAGGTCACACTCTTTCGTGTCTGCTTACGTTATGCATCGCTTAATATTACATGCTACTTTATCGTCCTGTTCACCGATTAGACTCTGAGTCAGCTCCAAACTAATGGTTAAACTTGAGTTTTTAAATGGTTGTGGGGTACATATCGGGGCCACAATCAATAGTATCTATCTACTACCTGGTTAATCTCCGGTGTCTACTATGAGTTTCATGTTGGGTGGGAAACAAACAATAAAGAAGCCAATATCTGTATTTTTAACTGAAGCCATTATCTGCCTGCTATTATTGGTTTTGGGTCTATCCACAGGTTGCTACCATCACTCTGGATTTTTGCATGCACTCCTTACATAACCTCACTATGTTTTATTCCTATGCATGACAGTTATTGTAAACAATGGAACTAAACATGTAGAGCAAAAGAGACGAGCCTTGCGTGGCAATAAAATTTCATGCAGAAGTCGCTCCATGGTAGGCGCAAAGGCAACCCCCCCTCCACGCATTTCAGATTGTAATCGAGAGGAAGATATCTGTTCTGAGGGGGATTCAGAAGGAGAAGACAACTCCTATTTACCCCCTGAGGTCTTCGCTCTAACTTGCAAGCTAATGTTGTTTATATCATGCATATGGTGTCTTGCATTGCTTACTTTATACATCAAATATGTCATCCGCTTAGTTTAGACATCCTTTGTGCGAATGCCTTCTGTTTAGTTTATTCATCGATTATGTGAATTATGCAACGCCATCTTGTTTAGCCAGGCATCATATATGTGAATTTTGCAATGCCATCCTGCTTAGCCAGTCATCTTATATGTAAATTATGTCAGGCCATCCTTTTTTTGTTACATATTAGATTTGTCAACAATGTTAGTACATTCAACTGCTCTTCTTGTGCATCAGCCATTTGACACGGTGATGGCAAATTCTGGAGTGAAAACAAGGTCTTCAGAGCAGACTATGCTATCTGGCGAAGCGCATATCTCGTTGGTTACGGATAGCTCCTCAAAGGAGGATTCAGAGACAGATGACCAGTCCTATTCCCCCCGAGGTGTATGCTCTAACTTGGCAGGGTTATGTTGCTCATATCGTTCATACGGTGTCTCAGATTTCTATGTCATTTGATTAGTTTAGACATACTTTGTGTGAATGCCACCTGTTCAGTGTCTAATTACCATATATGTGAATTATGCATTGCCATCTTGTTGCAAGACATTATATATGTGAATTATACAATGCTATCTTGTTGCAAAGGCATTATATATGTGAATTATGCAATGCCATGCTGTTTAGCCAATCATCATGTATGTGAATTATATCATGCTATCATTTTCTTGTATTACGTGTTCCATTTGTCGACAACGTTTGTATATTCAACTACTCTTCCTGTGCATCAGCCATTTGAAGTGGTGATGGAAGTATCTGAGTGAAAACAAGGTACTCAGAGCAGACAATGCTACCTGCTGAAGCAGACATCTTGCTTGTTACAGAGAGCTCCTCAGAGGAGGATTCAGAGACTGATGACTAGTCCTATTTCCCCCTGAGGTCTATGCTCAAACTTGGCAGGGTTATATTACCCATGTCATGCATGTTGTCTTGCATTGCTTAGTTTTTACATCATATATGGATTGCCATCTGCTTACTTGCTTACTATATAAATCATATATTTGAATTATATCATGCCATCATGTTTACATAGTACATACACATCATCTATCTGAATTATGGCATGGCAACCCATTTAATAAAGACATCATATAGTTATATCATCTCATCCTGTTTAGTGTTTACAGTCATCATATTTTGAATTATGGCATTCTATCCGTGAATGTATGTCAATTATGGCATGCCAACCTATTTAATAAACACATTATATAGTTATATCATGTCATCCTGTTTACGTAGTCTCATATTTTGAACTATGTCTTTCCATCTTTTTTAGTTAGCCATCATAATGTGAAATTGTGTCATGCTATCCTGTTTAGTTAGCCATCATATATGTGAAATTGTGTCATGCTATCCTGTTTGGTTAGACAACATAAATATGAATTATTTCACGCCCTCTTTTATTCCCCACTATCCATTGCACCTATCTATCATACAATGTCTATACTTTCAATTACTTTTCTTGTTTATCAGCCATTTGAATTGGACATGGTGATGACAGTATCTAAGGGAGTAACAACACGGTCTTCAGAAAATATAGTGCTACCAGTTGATGCAGATAGAACCACGGTTGTACTTGCCCAAGGACCAGATCCACCACACATAACCCAGACTCTCGCAGATTGTACCCCTACCTAGTTGGACAGAGAACCAGCTACACCCCTTCTAACCCCAACCCTGGCAGATAGTAACCCAGATCCAGTTGACACAGCACCGTCTCCACCACAGAGCACCCAAACACGAGCAGTTAGTAAGGGAACTGCAGTGCCCAAAGCACGAGGACCACCACTCCGAATCCCAACTCAACGCTTAAAGGAGAAGAATATTTGTTCTCAGGTCAGGTTCTGTAGCTATGGTTCATACTCCTTTGCCCTTGCATTACTGTATTTACTCATACCAACTATTTTCAAATTTGAAGGATGGAATTGAAAGTCCAATGGCGCAATAGGTATGTTTTAAACCTGTTTCTTTAACTGGTTTGCTGTTGTAACCTGCTCTATGTTGATTTCAGTTTCAATTGAATAAACAGTTATGTTCTCATGTCATGCACATTACAAGTGTTGTTATTGCTCTATTGTTTCCCACACTTATATTCTGTCTATTCTGCTTTGTCTTGAACAAATATTATTTGAACTATATCTCTATCTTGATTTGGCAACAAAAACTAGAATGATATAGACCATAAAGTGACCATGGTACATAGATATATGTTTGTTTCATGCTGTTATCCTGTCCACTTTACTACTGAACTCATTTACCAAAATGAGTTTCATGTACAACATGGTAAACATGTGTTGTGTCTGCTTGTTTCTCTTTTAGAATGCGGACAAAATATTGGAGAACAGTACCGCGTTATCCAATGGTAAAGGAAGTAATGCAGATAAGGTTCAAGATAGTGAGACATCCCTATTGGTCTCCAAGAAAGCTGATAAAAACTATCTTGACGACAGTGAGAGAACCCAAAAGTCCTGTCTTGATGTAGTGTTCGAGTTACTGGCCACTACTGCTGGCACAAGCTCTTCGAACTCGCTGCCTGAATCAGTTCGTCTTCTTGAGTCTCAACTTAAGTTGAAAGACATCGATCAGATGTGCTGTGATAGGAAGCCGAAGGACTGAGGAAGTCCCTGCAGAATTCAGATGCATATTTCCTGGTGCAACAGCAAGCGCTGGAGGATTTAAGCGCCAAACAAGAGAAAGTTAATAAGCTTGCTAAGCATCTTGCCAGCATTTTGGGTACCCAGGATATTGTTTCTTGAGATCTTCTGAAGTGGTTTCAGTTCTGGATTTGTTTTGCTGCGGCGTTTATTTGCGCTGGTCGCCAACTTTGACAACCAGTGTATATGATATGCTGCTTTGTTCCCTATATTTGCACTGGTGGCGAACTTTGATGCCCAGTGGATGTAATATGTGTAATAGCCGTGATAGCCTAGCGTTAGTTGCTTGCTTATATATTTCCTTGTTGTCTTGTTTATTTGTTTGCTTGTAGTCATTGCAGTTCTTTTTCCGCGGTTTGCTAGTGGCTGCAATAACCTATTTTTAAAACTAGGCCACAATAACCATGGGCTAATATTTAATGTAGTGACACTGGGCCTCCTACGGGCCGTAGAAATAGTGGGCCTTCTATGGGCCGTAGAAACAATGGGCCTTCTATGGGCCGTAGAAACAATGGGCCTTCTGTGGGCCGTATCATCAATGGGCCTTATATGGGCCGTATGATTGATTGGCCAAACATGGGCCAAACAGACCGCATTATGGCCGTAAATGGGCTAGAGTTGGAATCGTCCGTTCATGGGCCGACCATAACGGGCCATCGTTAATAGGCCGAATTTGATGATGCTATGAAAACGGCCCAACGTATTAACGGACCACAAACGGGCCGACTGTAACCACAGGCTGAATTTGGACCACAAGCAGAAAATGACGGTAACAGGCCGTAAGTAAGCGAATGCTGGAAATGAGCCCAAGAATAAATGGGCTCTGAGAAGGCCGAAAGATAAATGGGCTGGAAATGCCCCAACGGAATAACGGGCCGTTAATGGGTATAAGGTGATACACTGTTCATTACGGGCCAGTTTCACAACGGGCCGTTAATGGGTGTAAAGTGACACACTGTTCATTACGGGCCAGTTTCACCACAGGTCGTTAATAGGCCAAGAGTTACAAAGGGCCTCATATAGGCCGAAAGACGTCATGGGCCATACATGGGCCAGAAGTGAAAACGAGCTGGAATCATATTGGATGGCCCAGTTGACGCTATTGGGCCTAATTCGGATAGGCATAATGGGCCTTGGGTTAGCGGGCTATAAATGGGCTATATGCGAACATGCCGTTAACAGGCTTTCCATGGGCCGGCCCACCACCTTTTGACCAAGTCAAACGGGCCGGCCTTTTCACATGAATGGGCCTCTGTTGGGCCGTGCCACATGTCGAAGTATCATATGCGCCTTCTGTCCAATGAGTGGATGACATCTGTCCCAACGATGAGTCGACACATGTTTCCTCCAGCCAATGATGATTTTACACGTGGAAAATCCCCATTGGTCGGGGCTGTTAACAGGTTATCGAATCCAAAACCCGACCCGATAGCTTAACGGCGTTCCGTTACGGTGGATGCCACGTGTCGGTCACCCTTGACGAAAGCACTTCTGTGACACGCGATTTATCGTCATGGAAGTGGACACTTCCGTGATGATAATTTTGGTAATGTCATGGAACACTTCTACGACAACACGGGTATGACTATCTTGATTCTGTCATAAAATCGTCATGGATGTACATGCATGACAAAAAACGCGACCTACTATGACAAACACGTATCATCACGGAAGTGTATTTTTTTTGTAGTGATCATGTTGAGTGTGGGAATGTGTGCACGGTTTCAAGCCGCACCGAAGGAAAGCCACTTTGTGGAGGTCAAGCGAATCTTATGCTATTTGGCTCATACCCCAAACTTTGGCTTATGGTACCCAAGAGGAGCAAACTTCAAGCTTGAAGGATATTTGGATTCCGATTGGGCGGGAGACAAAGTGGATAGGAAGTCCACTTCTGGAGGGTGCCAATTTCTTGGTTGCTCTTTGGTGAGTTGGTCTTCCAAGAAGCAAAGTTGTGTGTCTCTCTTGTCCACCGAAGCGGAGTATGTGGTGGCCGGTAGTTGTTGTGCACAACTCTTATGGATGAGGCAAACTTTAAAGGATTACGGTGTCATTTGTGACAAAGTGCCTCTTTGGTGTGACAATGAAAGTGCCATCAAGATTTCTCTCAACCCGGTGCAACACTTCAAGACGAAGCATATTGAGATTCGGTATCACTTCATCCAGGATCATATTAGGCGAGGGGAGATCGAGCTCAAGTATGTCAACACTCATGATAACCTTCCAGATATTTTCACGAAGCCCTTGGATGAAGCAAGATTTCGCGAGTTAAGGCATGAGCTAAATATCATTGATTCAAGCAATGTGACTTGAACCCTTTCACACCCCACCACACTGAACTTGTTGTCTAGTTTAGGTGTAGGCATGGACATAGGGGGAGTGTTGTTCTCTCAATGAACTCTCTCTCCCCCCATTATGCATAAATTGATCAACTCTTTCACATTAGCCATTTTTGATGGTATGTGTGCTTCAAAGACGAGTTTTGGTCATGGGCCCAAGGATAATTCTTCGCGGTGCCATACCTCCAGACTCAAACATAGGTGGCTTTGGCCACCGCCCTCTCTTGGAGAGGAGAGTGGTTCTTGTCCTCTCTGTGTTGGTTTTTGCGTTTGTGTTTGCTCTCGTTTCCAGTCATTTTCTTTTTTCCTGAGCTAAGCCTTTTTGCTAGTTTTCTTGCGGTTCAGCGATACTACCGCTGGGTGCACGGTACTACCACTGATAAGCATCAAGCAGTACTACTGCCCGCACCAAGCGGTACTACTGCTCCAGGGTGGGTGTGGGGGTTATGTTCGGGCAGGGGGAGTTGCTTTTCTCCGCCATACCCATTCGCTCCACTCGCTCGTCCTCTTCGTCGCTCCAGCGATGTCTCGCCACAGGAGGGCTTCGGTCGGCCACCGTCTTCGTGCCGCCCCTCTCCAGTTCCTCTGGTGGAGTCAATCCCCACCGCGTCCTCTTGCCATGATGCCGATATTGCCCCCGTGCTCGCTCTCTTTTTGCCTAGATCTCACATCTAGTTGTTAGGGGCAATAGGCATTGTTTTTCTCGATTTTTGGTTAGTCGAGGCTTGAGTAGGATGGAGATGGATTCTAGGCCTTTTGGATTGAAGTTTGGTAGGTTTATTTTTGAATTTGGCATCACCGGTAGTGCCGGATCTGTCCACGATAGTAGGGAACCTCCATTCCCCATCTAGAGCGGTACTACCGCTCATCTGGTGTGGTACTACCGCTCAAGCGGTACTGCCGTGGTTGGGTCGTGGCACTACCGTTGGATGCCCAATTCCATCATTCTCCTACCATGTTTTGATCCATGTTGCTTTATTTGGAGGCTTATGCTCTTTCTTTCGTGTTGTTTCTTTTGCTCGTGTGTTTGGTTCCAGGTGATGAACATCCTGAGCAGCAAGCCCGCCGTGTCAGCCACGGACGTTCAATGTCAAAGCGCTACCGCACCTCTGAGACAGCGGGTGCTTCCTCAAGTTCTCATCCTCCGTGTCAACTCAAGAAGAAGCCTGCCAACAAGCCAAAGCCGAGGGGCAAGACTGTGACTGAGATGACTGCCAAGGAATTCTGGGAAAGGCGTCGCCGCAACCCCTATGCGGAAGACCAAGAACCCACTTTGGTCAACCGTTTGTTCTGGAATCATTTTCAGTTTGCCATCTACTTTGATGTGATCAAGGACAAGAAAAATCTCTATGTTGATGTGCGCTCCATCGACATGGATGCTATGGAGAAGGACCCTGAGTACTTTGGCGAAGCCCTTCAGATGTGCTCTCAGCTGAACATCCTCAGAATCATGCAGTTCAACAAGGACTTTGATGCAGATTTGGTGGCTCAATTATATGCCACTGTTCATCTCGGGACTGATGCAGAAATGACTCTGACTTGGATGACAAATGGCAAGTTGTTTTCTGTCAAGTGGAAGGCCTTCATGGAGTTACTTGGGGTGGAATATCACGGGCTTGAGACTCCAGTTGGCTTCCGCCCTCACCGCAATACCACCTCCACTCACAAGCTAGCTCTCTGGCCCTACAGTTCTGTGAAGATTCGCCCTGTGACTAAGAAGGAAACCTATGAGCTGCCTACCTTTCTGGACATCCTTCACCGTGTTTTCTGGGAGACTCTATTCCCTCATATCGGGAATCTGGATATGGTCCACTCCTATCTTGTGGATATGCTACTCTTCTGCTAGCATGAGAAGGAAACAAACACTGGCGAGTCCCTGGACATCTCTCATGTTATGTGGTCTAAACTTCTTTCTGCCGTTTCTGAGCGCAAGTGCCCGATCTATGGTCCGTTTATCATGTTGCTCATTGAGAAGGCATGGGTACATGTCTATCCCAAGATTATGCTGGAAACTGGAGAATTGGTTTCTCATGAGATCAAGTGTCTAAGGAGGAAGGACAATTGGGGCACCCCGACTCCTAAATCTAGGGGTCCATCTACTGCTACTGACATGGATACCGAGGGCGAGGCTGAGGCCGATGATGATGAGGACTATGAGCCCTATGGAGTGGTGCCCTCTTGGGCAAAGAAGATTAAGCGTAAGATGAAGAAACTCTTCTGCATGGAGTCTCATGGCCAGTACATGTCTCATGTCTCTGAGAAGAAGGCCCGCAGCCATCACAAGGAGCTCATGCGTCAGTTGGGTGCAACTGTTAACAGCGGTTCTGAGGGAAGGATCACTGATGAGGAGGAGTGGGTTCAGCAGCACTGCTAGTGGACCGATTCAGACGTCAAGCAGTTTCCAACCGACAACGGCGATGCAGACGATCCCGCTGGGATGTGATGTTCGAGATCCTCAGTTTGCTATCACCTGGAGCCATAGCAACGCTCTTTGCCTTTTTGGTGTCTCGATGCCAAAGGGGGAGAGAGTATAGGGATTTGTGTCATTGCCGAGTTGCGAGTGTGTGTTTGTGTCTTTGTGGTTTGTTGTGTCATTGCTTTCTCTTGTCGTTTGCTTGATTTGATTTTGTGCTCGTGAGACCTAGTTCCAGTCATATGGTGTGAGACATATGCTACCTTATCCTTTATTATCTATGTCCATCAAGTACTTTGGTAATTTGTGAGTTGCATGCTTATCCTAGTATATACCCTGCTCACACGTACCCATATGCTTAGGTTGTTGGACTATAAAAGATAGGGGGAGTGTTGATCCTAATGTGTGTGCTTTGCATTCCAAAGGCACTACTAGTTAGGTGCATACATTCAGGGAGCCCGTCTATATTTTGTAGTTCTAAGTATCTCTTCATTCTTGTATTATCCTTGTGCAAATCTCTTGTTGTCATCAATCCACCAAAAAGGGGGAGATTGTTAAGGCATATCTCTCCCGATGTAGTTTTGGCGATTGATGACAACACGTTTGCAGACTAATCATGTGCTTTGAGCATTTCAGAGATTCATCCTTTGGCACGAGACGATTCCTTCCCCTCGGAGTTTTACGCAAGACGGTGTAGCTCTTTCGTTTCTGTTTTGGTGGACATGTTTCATAGGAGTCACCGTACTATCAAGAGGGGATCCGCTTTTGGTAAGGCTAGGGTGGAAACAACACGTACACATCCGTTTTGCACCCACTAAGCCTTCCCGCTTCGATGGAGGCTTTCTTCCCCTTCTGTGTGTGTGGCTTGGTCCCAGCAGTAGTACTGTGGTGCCCAGCGGTAGTACCGCTCAAGAGCCATAGGCGGCAGTACCGCTCTGTAGCGGTAGTACCGCCTATGGGTCCTCAGCCATAGTACCGCTGCGGTACCGGGCTCCTACCGCGTCAACTCGAGGGGGTCACCTCTCGTGTCGGATTGTGCGGCACTAAGCAGCGGTAGTAGAAGCGGTAGTACCGTTCGAGAGCGGTAGTACTGCCCTACCACCGCGGCAGTACCGCACTGGGTCCATCCTCTGCTCATTTGCTTGCTCTCCATGGATGTGCGGTAGTACCGCGAAGGGGAGAGGTAGTACCACTGGGGCTAGTGGTAGTACCGCTGCCCCCTGCGGTAGGCCCTCTGCGGGGCTGTTCTGGGGGTTAATAGTTAGATTGTCCCCCCACTATAAAAGTGGGTCTTCTTCTCCAAAGTTGACCCACCTCTTCCCCCAAAAGCTCCATTGTTGCTCCAAGCTCCATTTTCGCCCGATCTCTCTCCCTAGCCAATCAAACTTGTTGATTTGCTCGGGATTGGTTGAGAAGGCCCCGATCTACACTTCCACCAAGAGAAATTTTATTCCCCCACTAATCCCTAGCGGATCTTGTTACTCTTGGGTGTTTGAGCACCCTAGACAGTTGAGGTCACCGCGGAGCCATAGTCCATTGTGGTGAAGCTTCGTGGTGTCGTTGGGAGCCTCCAATTAAGTTGTGGAGATTGCCCCAACCTTGTTTGTAAAGGTTCGGTCACCGCCTTCAAGGGCACCAATAGTGGAATCACGACATCTCGCATTGTGTGAGGGCATGAGGAGAATATGGTGGCCCTAGTGGCTTCTTGGGGAGCATTGTGCCTCCGCACCGCTCTAACGGAGACGTACTTCCCCTCAAAAGGAAGGAACTTCGGTAACACATCCTCGTCTTCACCGACTCCACTCTTGGTTATCTCGTGCCTTTACTTGTGCAAGCTTATTTGTGTTGTATCCCTTGCTTGCTTGTGTACTTGTTGTTGTTGCATCATATAGGTTGCTCACCTAGTTGCATATCTAGACAACCTACTTCGATGCAAAGTTTAATTTGGTAAAGAAAAGCTAAATATTTTAGTTGTCTATTCACCCCCCCTCTAGTCAACTATATCGATCCTTTCAGGCTTGTCCTTTGCTACAAAAAGGATTGGGCCACCTTGCTGCACCTTATTTACTTTCATTGCTTGTTACCCATTATAAATTATCTTATCACAAAACTATCTGTTACCTACAATTTCACTGCTTGCAGAGAATACTGATACGTCTCCAACGTATCTACTTTTCCAAACACTTTTGCCCTTGTTTTGGACTCTAACTTGCATAATTTGAAAGAAACTAACCCGGACTGACACTGTTTTCAGCAGAACTGCCATGGTGTTATTTATTGTGCAGAAAACAAAAGTTCTCGGAATGACCTGAAAATCCACGGAGATAACTTTTGGATAATATAAAAAATACTGGCGAAAGAATCAAGGCTAGGGGCCCACACCCTGTCCACGAGGGTGGGGGCGCGCCCCCTCCCCCTGGGCGCGCCCCTGTCTCGTGGGCCCCCTGCCGCTCCACTGACCTCAACTCCAACTCTATATATTCTGTTTCGCGGATAAAAAAATTAGAGAGAAAGTTTCATCGCGTTTTACGATACAGAGCAGCCACCAAGCCCTAACCTCTCTCGGGAGGGCTGGTCTGGAGTCCGTTCGGGTCTCCAGAGAGGGGGATTCGTCGCCGTCGTCATCATCAACCATCCTCCATCACCAATTTCATGATGCTCACCGTCGTGCATGAGTAATTCCATCGTAGGCTTGCTGGACGGTGATGGGTTGGATGGGATTTACCATGTAATCAAGTTAGTTTTGTTAGGGTTTGATCCCTAGCATCCACTATGTTCTGAGATTGATGTTGCTATGACTTTGCTATGCTTAATGCTTGTCACTAGGGCCCGAGTGCCATGATTTCAGATCTGAACCTATTATGTTTTCATGAATATATGTGAGTTCTTGCAAGTCTATAGTCACCTATTATGTGTTATGATCCGACAACCCCGAAGTGACAATAATCGGGATACTTCTCGGTGATGACCATAGTTTGAGGAATTCATGTATTCACTAAGTGCTAATGCTTTGGTTCGGTACTCTATTAAAAGGAGGCCTTAATATCCCTTAGTTTCCATTAGGACCCCGCTGCCATGGGAGGGTAGGACAAAAGATGTCATGCAAGTTCTTTTCCATAAGCACGTATGACTATATTCGGAATACATGCCTACATTACATTGATGAACTGGAGCTAGTTCCGTGTCACCCTAGGTTATAACTATTACATGAGGAATAGCATCTGACATAATTATCCATCACTGATCCAATGCCTACGAGCTTTTCACATATTGTGCTTTGCTTATTTACTTTACCGCCGCTACTGTTACAACAACTACAAAACTGCTATCTTTACTTTTGCCACTGTTACCATTACTATCATACTACTTTGCTACTAAATACTTTGCTGCAAATTCTAAGTTATCCATGTGTGGTTGAATTGACAACTCAACTGCTAATACTTGAGAATATTCTTTGGCTCCCCTTGTGTCGAATAAATAAATTTGGGTTGAATACTCTACCCTCGAAAACTGTTGCGATCCCCTATACTTGTGGGTTATCAAGACTATTTTCTGGCGCCATTGCCATGGAGCATAGCTCTATTCTTTGAGTCACTTGGGATTTATATCTACTGATCACTATGAAGAACTTGAAAGACGAAAAAACTAAGATTTTTCCCTCAACTACGAGGGGAGGTAAGGAACTGCCATCTAGCTCCGCACTAAATTCTCCTTCTATTTTGAGTAAGCTCGCGACACCTAAACCTGCTACTGCTACGAATTCTGTTATGTCGCATGTTATTGATGATGCCACTTCTGCTATGCATGATACTTATGATGAAACTACTTCTGTGCTTGATACTACTTTGCCATTAGGTGAATTCCTAGATGATCAACTTGCTAGGGTTAGAGAGAATGAAATTATTGAAGATGAAATTATTGATGATAGTGATGATGAAGGTTCTCCCCCTAAGTATGAATTACCTGTTGTTCCAGAGGGTTATGTTATGGATGAAGAAACCGCTAGAGATCTTCTTGCTTGCAATGATAGATCTGATCTTAAGAAGTTACTAGCTAAACTTAAACAGAAAACTCTAAATGCTTGAATGAAATATGATCCTACTTTTGCTACTTCACCTATCTTTGTTACTGATAAGGATTGTGAATTCTCTGTTGATCCTGAGATAATTACTTTAGTTGAATCTGATCCTTTTTATGGTTATGAACCTGAAACTGTTGTGGCACACCTTACCAAGTTAAATGATATAGCCACCCTGTTTACTAATGATGAGAAGTCTCGCTATTATTATATCCTTAAGATATTTCCATTCTCATTAAAGGGTGATGCTAAAACTTGGTTTAATTCTCTCGATCCTGGTTGTGTGCGTAGTTGATTTATTACTTCTCTGCTAAATATTTCCCTACTCATAAGAAACAAGCCGCCTTGAGGGAAATATATAATTTTGTGCAAATCGAAGAAGAGAGTCTCCCACAAGCTTGGGGGAGGCTTCTCCGATTACTTAATGCTTTGCTTGATCATCCTCTTAAGAAAAATGAAATACTTGATATCTTTTATAATGGACTAACCGATGCTTCCAAGGACCACTTGGATAGTTGTGCTGGTTGTGTTTTCAGGGAAAGAACAGTCGACCAAGCTGAATTACTACTGAATAATATGTTGACTAATGAAAATAATTGGACTCTTCCTGAGCCAATTCCTGAGACAATTGAGCCAACTCCTGAGCCTGTTCCTAAACCTACTCCGAAGAAGAGAGGAGTTCTATTTCTCAGTCTTGAAGATATGCAAGAGGCAAAGAAATCTATGAAAGAAAAAGGTATTAAAGCTGAAGATGTTAAGAATTTACCTCCTATTGAAGAAATACATGGTCTTAATATACCGCCTATTGAAGAAACACATTGTCTTGATAACCTGACACAGGTAGTAAAGGTAAATTCTCTCTATAGATATGATAAGGTTGAAATCCCGTCTACTAAATTTCCTAGCCAATGCTTAGATGAATTTGATGACTTTATGGCTAGGCAAGAAAGTTTTAATGATTATGTCGGTAGGGAGTTAAAGAGTAATGCTTTCATGATTGGACGCTTGAGTGATTATATGGCTAGAGTTAAAGGTGAACTTAAACTCATTAGCAAATATGCTTCTATGGTTACCACTCAAGCTGAATAAGTACTTAAGGCTAAAAATGATTTGTTCGATAAATTAAATAATAAACATGATTTCACTGTTAGAGTGGCTACTAGAACTGGTAGAATGACTCAGGACCTTTGTATCCTGAAGGCCACCCTAAGAGAATCGAGCAAGATTCTCAGAGAAATAATTTAGAGGCACCTAGTTCTCCTAAAAATAAGAAAAAGAAAAATGATAGGACTTTGCATGCTTCTAGTGAACCTGTTGTAGACACACCTCAGAATCCCAATGATATTTCTATATGTGACGCTGAAACACAATCGGGTGATGAACATGAACCTAGCGATAATGTTAATGATAATGTTCATGTTGATGCTCAACCTAGCAATACTAATGATGTAGAGATTGAACCTACTGTTGATCTTGATAACCCACAATCAAAGAATCAACGTTATGATAAGAGAGACTTTGTTGCTAGGAATCACGGTAAAGAAAGAGAACCATGGGTTCAGAAACCCATGCCTTTTCCTCCTAAACCATCCAAGACAAAGGATGATGAGGATTTTGAGCGCTTTGCTGAAATGATTAGACCTATCTTATTACGTATGCGCTTAACTGATATGCTTAAAGTAAACCCTTATGCTAAATACATGAAGCATATCATTACAAATAAAAGAAAGATACCGGAAGCTGAGATTTCCACCATGCTTGCTAATTACACTTTTAAAGGTAAAATACGTAAGAAACTTGGAGATCCAGGAGTACCAACTATACCTTGCTCCATTAAAAGAAACTATGTTAAAACCGCTTTATGTGATCTTGGAGCCGGTGTTAGTGTTATGCCTCTCTCTTTATATCGTAGACTTGAATTGAATAAGTTGACACCTACTGAAATATCTTTGCAAATGGCTGATAAATCAACTGCCATACATGTCGGTATTTGTGAGGATGTGCTTGTTGTGGTTGCAAATGTCACTATTTTAATGGACTTTGTTATTCTTGATATTCCCGAGGACGATAGTATGTCGATTATCCTTGGTAGACCCTTTTTGAATACTGCAGGGGCTGTTATTGATTGCAACAAAGGCAATGTCACTTTTCATGTTAATGGTAATGAGCATACGATACACTTTCCGAGGAAACAACCTCAAGTTCATAGCATCAATTCTATTGGAAAAATTCCAACTATCATTATTGGAGGTTTTGAATTTCGTCTTCCTACTGTCAAGAAAAATATGATATTCTTATTGTTGGGGATGTTCATATCCCCATTGAGGTAACCTAGTGTTATTCGAAATTTCTCCGGTTCTATGCTAGTCGGAATGAGTTTGTTAACAAGACTTGATCAACCTTGCTAGTGGATTCATTTTGATGATCACGAGATGGATGAAACTAGAAGGCACAACCTTCTGTGCCCTCCTTTTACTTTCTGTTATTTAGAATAAATAAAGCAAAAATAGTATTATCTGTCTGTTTTCTGAATTATCCATGCAATAAAAAATTATCCTGAAAATAGAAGTTCTCCAAATGCCCTGCAAATTTAGTATGATCTTTTATGGAATATTTGAGGATTTTAGGCACTGAAAACACAGCAGGGGGTGCAAGCACCTGGCCACGAGGGTCCCAGGCGTGCCCCCTGCCTCGTGGGCCCATGGTGGCCCCCCTCCACTTATTCCTGCACCCACACACTCCATCTTTTTCCCCAAAAAACCCCATCTAGCTCAAGCACGAGTTCTAGCTCATTTTGCTGCGATTTTCGATCTCCTCGCTCAAAGCTCCATTCACAAAACTGCTTTGGGAGATTGTTGCTTGGTATGTGACTCCTCCAATGGTCCAATTAGTTTTTGTTCTAGTGCCTTATTCATTGCAAATTTTTGCTGCCTAGGTGACCCTATTCTTGAGCTTGCATGTCAAATTTATGAGGTCCTAAGTAATTCTAATGCATGATATAGGCTCTAGGCACTTGTGGGAGTAGTTGCTACCAATCTTGTTTAGTTTGATTTTATTTTGAAATTACTAAAAATTTCAGAAATTTTTAGAAAATTATGAGGAGATTATTGAGGGGCTCTTCTAGCCAAGGCTCCAAGGGTAAACAAGCTAAGGAAAAGAAAATGCCAAGTATAATCTTCCCCGCGTAGCGGAAGTACGGTCGTGTGAATGGCCTTGTGATAATTTCTTGAGAGCAGCCGGGATTTATGAAGACTTTTATTCTTTGGCTGAAAATGCGGGCCTCACCGACTTCCTCCACGACCGGATCGAACAGTATCTCTTACTTACCAATACTTTCGTGCAGAACTTTTATTATTATCCTAAGAATCCACCTCCTTCAGTATCTTTTCATTTATATGATGAGGCTAAGGAAATGTCATTACATAATTTTTGCTCAGCTTGTAGAATACCCTTCGAGGGCAGCTTAGATGAACCACATCGTAAAGATGTGGATGGTTTTACTGATACTATTACTGTAGGGGAATCGAGGAAGGATTCTGATGCGAGAATCACTAGCATACATTTTCCTGTTTTACGCTACTTTGCCATATTTGCTAGTCGATGCTTAATTGGTCGTGGAAATAGTGGAAACTTTAGTGTTCCTGATATTATTATTCTTCTCCATGCCTTATTCGGTGATAACACTTTTAGTATGGGTCCCGTTATTGCTAAACGGTTAAGCCTAAACCGTACAAAGGGCCCCATCTTTGGAGGTATCTATGCTGCACGCCTTGCTAAACATTTCAAGATACCTATTAGGCATGATGAGAAAGAGGAGGCACTGCTGCCTCTTACCTTTTTAGATTACAGGAGCATGGTAGTGCATGAGTTTATTGTTGACAATTATGATAAGAGGCTTCTGTATAACCTGAGATACAATAAGAAAAGCAATGAGATTATTACCCTGCCTGTGCCTTCTTTGTTTGATTTAACTGCAGGCCATTACCTTGTCTTGCCGAAGGCTGTGTACGCACACCGAGGCCAGACATCTGCTCCAGAGCCTGAGCCGGAACCGCCACTGGACCCTTACCGTCTATCCTGTTATCAGTGGGATCCGGAGGAGATCGCCAGCCAGTGGTATCCAGATGACACTCCTCAGTACACCGGAGAGAGTAGCCGCGATTGTTGGCATTAGACCAACTTAGGCCAAAAGCCTAATCTTGGGGGAGTACGTATTTCTCACCAACTTTACATTCATGTTCACACACTTATTCTAGTCGTCGGTGTTCATACTCTTTCATTGTATTATCCATGCTAGTTTATTTTCTTTTTCTAGCTTTCTTCTTGTGTGTTTGATAAATCTTAAGAAAAAAATAGTTAGTTTAATTTCCATGCTAGTAGTAGTAATTAAATCAAAACCCAAAAAGATTTCTCGTTCTTCTTTTGCTTGTTGGGAGCTTTCCCGCGTAAATAGTTTTATTTCTTTTCTTTTCTTTGGGGGTCGAGAGGAGAAGACCATAATGAAATTGCTAAGTGGCTCTAATATGCATGATTGTTGATTCAACCAAGAGCCCATATTACTTTGTCTTCTCTCTTGAATTGAATGCTTGCAGATTCCAGCTTAGTCCAATGCACGTGCACTATTATTATTATACACACCGTCCGGTCGTGCAAGTGAAAGGCAATAATGACGATATATGACGGACTAATTGAGATGAGACAAGCTGGTATGAACTCGACCTCTCTTGTTTTTGTAAATATGATGAGTTCATCGTTCCTGATTCAGCCTATTATGAATAAACATGTTTGCAATGACAATTAGAGATTATAGTTGCTTATGCCATGCTTAATTATCTAGGAGCTTATAATGGTTTACCTTGCGTGCCAACATGCTATTAAAATGGTTGTGATGTGGTATGATAGGATGGTATCCTCCTTTGAATGATTCGAGTGACTTGACATGGCACATGTTCATGCATGTAGTTGAAATAAATCAACATAGCCTTCATGATATTTATGTTCATGGTGGATTATATCCTACTCATGCTTGCACTCAGTGTTGATTAATTTTAATGCATGTTCATGACTGTTGTCGCTCTCTCAGTTGATCGCTTCCCAGTCTTTTGCTAGCCTTCACCTGTACTAAGCGGGAATACTGCTTGTGCATCCAAACTCCATAAACCCCAAAGTTATTCCATATGAGTCCACCATACCTTCCTATATGCGGTATTTACCTGCCGTTCCAAGTAAATTTGTATGTGTCAAACTCCAAACCTTTAAATGAAATTCTGTTTTGTATGCTCGAGCAGCTCATGTTTCAACTAGGGTTGTTTGTATCTTCCATTCTATATGGGTTATTCTCAAGAGGAGTGGACTCCGCTCCTCATTCACGAGAAAATGGCTGGTAACCGGGATGCCCAGTCCCATGATTAAAAAGATCAAAGCAAATCAAAATAATTAAAGAAAACTCCCCCGGGGCTGTTGCTAGTTGGAGGCACTCTTTGTTTCGAGCAAGCCATGGATTGATGCTTGTTGGTGGTGGGGGAGTATAAACTTTACCATTCTGTTTGGGAACCGCCTATAATGTATGTAGCATGGAAGATATCGAGATCTCATAGTTGTTGCGTTGATAGTGAAAGTATACCGCTCAAAATGTTATTAATCTCTATTTTAAAATCAAGCTCTGGTACCTCTACAAATCCCTGCTTCCCTCTGCGAAGGGCCTATCCATTTACTTTTATGTTGAGTCATCACCCTCTTATTAAAAGGAACCCGCTGGAGAGCACACTGTCATTTGCATGCATTACTATTAGTTCATATTGGGTATGACTTGACTGGATCTCTTTTACCATGAATTACAATGTTTAGTCAGTCCTTGGTCTTTAAAGGTGCTCTGCATTTATGTTTTGCGGTCTCAGAAAGGGCTAGCGAGATACCATCTTGTTATATCATATTATAATTGTTTTGAGAAAGTGTTGTCATCCGTGATTTATTATTATTGCTCGCTAGTTGATTATGCCATTGATATGAGTAAACATGAGACCTAAGTGTTATTGTGAATATGGTTAGTTCATAATCTTTGCTGAAAACTTGAATGCTAGCTTTACATATTTACAACAATAAGAGCAAACAGAGTTTGTAAAAGTTTATTCTTTATCACTTTTAGTTTATCAACTGAATTGCTTGAGGACAAGCAAAGGTTTAAGCTTGGGGGAGTTGATACGTCTCCAATGTATCTACTTTTCCAAACACTTTTGCCCTTGTTTTGGACTCTAACTTGCATGATTTGAATGAAACTAACCCGGACTGACGCTGTTTTCAGCAGAACTACCATGGTGTTATTTATTATGCAGAAAACAAAAGTTCTCAGAATGATTTGAAAATCCATGGAGATAACTTTTGGAAAATATAAAAAATACTAGCGAAAGAATCAAGGCCAGGGGGCCCACACCCTGTCCACCAGGGTGGGGGGCGCGCCCCCTCCCCCTGGGCACGCCCCCTATCTCGTGGGCCCCCTGCTGCTCCACCGACCTCAACTCCAACTCTATATATTCCATTTCACAGAGAAAAATCAAAGAGAAATTTTCATCGCGTTTTATGATACGGAGCCGCCGCCAAGCCCTAATCTCTCTCGGGAGGGCTGATCTGGAGTCCGTTCGGGGCTCCGGAGAGGGGGATTTGTCACCGTCGTCATCATCAACCATCCTCCATCACCAATTTCATGATGCTCACCACCGTGCGTGAGTAATTTCATCGTAGGCTTGCTAGACAGTGATGGGTTGGATGAGATTTACCATGTAATCAAGTTAGTTTTGTTAGGGTTTGATCCCTAGTATCCACTATGTTCTGAGATTGATGTTGCTATGACTTTTCTATGCTTAATGCTTGTCACTAGGGCCTGAGTGCCATGATTTCAGATATGAACCTATTATGTTTTCATGAATATATGTGAGTTCTTGCAAGTTTATAGTCACCTATTATGTGTTATGATCGGACAACCCCGAAGTGACAATAATCGGGATACTTCTCGGTGATGACCGTAGTTTGAGGAGTTCATGTATTCACTAAGTGCTAATGCTTTGGTCCGGTACTCTATTAAAAGGAGGCCTTAATATCCCTTAGTTTCCATTAGGACCCCGCTGCCACGGGAGGGTAGGACAAAAGATGTCATGCAAGTTCTTTTCCATAAGCACGTATGACTATATTCGGAATACATGCCTACATTACATTGACAAACTGGAGCTAGTTCTGTGTCACCCTAGGTTATAACTATTACATGAGGAATCGCATCCAACATAATTATCCATTACTAATCCAATGCATATGAGCTTTTCACATATTTTGCTTTGCTTATTTACTTTACCGTCGCTACTGTTACAATTACTACAAAACTGCTATTTTACTTTGGCCACTGTTACCATTACTATCATACTACTTTGCTACTAAATACTTTGCTGCAGATACTAAGTTATCCAGGTGTGGTTGAATTGACAACTCAATTGCTAATACTTGAGAATATTCTTTGGCACCCCTTGTGTCAAATCAATAAATTTTGGTTAAATACTCTACCCTCGAAAACTGTTGCGATCCCCTATACTTGTGGGTTATCAAATACCTTAATGAAAACCGCTTGTCATTTCCTTCTGCTCCTTGTTGGGTTCGACACTCTTACCTATCGAAAGGACTACGATAGATCCCCTATACTTGTGGGTCATCAAGACTCTTTTCTGGCGCCGTTGCCGGGGAGTGAAGCGCCTTTGGTGAGTGGAACTTGGTAAGGAAACACTTATATAGTGTGCTGAAATTTACTGTCACTTGTTACTATGGAAACTAATCCTTTGAGGGGCTTGTTCAGGGCATCTTCGCCCCGACCATTAGAGCAAAGAGTTGCTCCTCAACCTACTAAACCTACTTAAAATGTTTACTTTGAAATTCCTTCGGGTATGATAGAGAAACTGCTAGCTAATCCCTTTGCAGGAGATGGAACATTGCATCCCGATTTACACCTTATCTATGTGGACGAGGTTTGTGGATTATTTAAGCTTGCAGGTATTCCCGATGATGTTGTTAAGAGGAAGGTCTTCCCTTTATCTTTGAAGGGACACGCATTGACATGATATAGGCTATGTGATGATACTGGAGCTTGGGACTATAAACGATTGAAATTGGAATTTCACCAGAAGTTCTATCCTATGCATCTTGTTCATCGTGATCGTAATTATATATATAATTTCTGGCCTCGTGAAGGAGAAAGCATCGCTCAAGCTTGGGGGAGGCTTAAGTCAATGTTATATTCATGCCCCAATCATGAGCTCTCAAGAGAAATGATTATTCAAAAAATTTATGCTCGGCTTCCTCAATGATCGCACCATGCTAAATACTTCTTTTGCTGGTTCTTATATGCTGAAGACTATTGAATTCAAGTGGGACTTATTGGAAATAATTAAACACAACTTTGAAGATTGGGGTTCCAACGATGGTAAGGAGTCAGGTATGACACCTAAGTTTGATTGTGTTAAGTCTTTTATGGATACCGATGCTTTTCATGGATTTAGCACTAAATATGGACTTGACTCTGAGATAGTAACTTCTTTCTGTGAATCTTTTGCTACTCACGTTGATCTCCCTAAGGAGAATTGGTTTAAATATAATCCTCCCACTGAAGTAAAAGTAGTTGCACCTGTTACAATTGAAGAAAAGACTATCACTTACACCGATCCTATTGTTCCTACTACTTATGTTGAGAAACCACCTTTCCCTGTTAGGATAAAGGATCATGCTAAAGCTTCAACTGTGGTTCGTAAGAGTAATACTAGAACATATACACCTCCTGAGCAAATTAAAGTTGAACCTAGTATTGCTATGGTTAAAGATCTCTTGGCCGATAATATTGATGGGCATGTTATTTATTTCTGTGAAGAAGCTGCTAAAATTGCTAGACCCGATGCTAAGATACACAGACCTGTCGTAGGCATGCCTATTATTTCTGTTAAAATAGGAGATCATTGTTATCATGGCTTATGTGATATGGGTGCTAGTGCTAGTGCAATACCTATTTCCCTATATAAAGAAATCATGCATGATATTGCACCCGCCGAGTTAGAAGATATTGATGTTACAATTAAGCTTGCCAATAGAGATACTATTTCATCGGTTGGGATTGTTAGAAATGTTGAAGTCTTGTTTGGGAAAGTTAAATATCCTGCTGATTTTCTTGTTCTTGGTTCCCCACAAGATAGCTTTTGTCCCATCATATTTGGTAGACCCTTCTTGAATAATGTTAATGCTAGGATAGATTGCAAAAAGGATGTTGTTATGATTGGCTTAGGAGATATGTCTCATGAGTTTAATTTTGTTAAATTTCGTAGACAACCCCATGATAAAGAATTGCCTAGTAAGGATGACGTTATTGATCTTGCTTCTATTGCCGTGCCTCCTACTGATCCTTTAGAACAACATTTGCTAGACCATGAAAATGATATGTTTATGAATGAAAGAAGGGAAATAGATGAAATGTTCTTTAAACAGGGACCTATTTTGAAGCACAACTTACCTGTTGAAATCCTAGGGGATCCTCCTCCACCCAAGGGTGATCCTGTGTTTGAGCTTAAACCATTACCTGATACTCTTAAATATGCTTATCTTGATAAAAAGAAGATATATCATGTTATTATTAGTGCTAACCGTTCAGAGCAGGAAGAGGAAAGATTATTGAAAACTCTGAAGAAGCACCGTGATGCTATTGGATATACTCTTGATGATCTTAAGGGCATTAGTCCCACTCTATGCCAACACAAAATTAAATTGGATGAAGATGCAAAACCAGTTAGAGATCATCAACGCCGATTAAATCCTAAGATGAAAGAAGTGGTAAGAAAGGAAATACTAAAGCTCCTTGAGCTAGGTATAATTTATCCCGTTGCTGATAGTCAGTGGGTATGTCCTGTCCATTGTGTCCCTAAGAAGGGAGGTATTACTGTCGTTCCTAATGATAAAGATGAATTGATCCCGCAAAGAGTTATTATAAGTTATAGGATGGTAATTGATTTCCGCAAATTAAATAAAGCTACTAAGAAAGATCATTACCCTTTACCTTTTATTGATCAAATGCTAGAAAGACTATCCAAATATAGACATTTCTGCTTTCTAGATGGTTATTCTGGTTTCTCTCAAATACCTGTGTCAGCGGACGATAAAGCAAAGATTATGTTTACTTGCCCTTTTGGTACTTTTGCTTATAGATGTATGCCTTTTGGTTTATGTAATGCACTTGCTACCTTTCGAAGATGCATGATGGCTATATTCTCTGACTTTTGTGAAAAGATTTGTGAGGTATTCATGGATGATTTCTCCGTTTATGGATCCTCTTTTGATGATTGCTTGAGCAACCTTGATCGAGTTTTGCAAAGATGCGAAGACACTAGTCTCGTCTTGAATTGGGAGAAGTGCCACTTTATGGTTAATGAAGGCATTGTCTTGGGGCATAAAATTTCTGAAAGAGGTATTGAAGTTGATAAAGCTAAGGTTGATGCTATTGAAAAGATGCCATGTCCCAAGGACATTAAAGGTATAAGAAGTTTCCTTGGTCATGCCGGTTTTTATAGAAGGTTCATTAAGGACTTTTATAAAATCTCTAGGCCTCTAACTAATTTATTGCAAAAAGATATTCCTTTTGTCATTGATGATGATTGTGTAGAAGCATTTGAAATACTTAAGAAAGCTTTGATCACTTCACCTATTGTTCAGCCACCTGATTGGAATTTACCCTTTGAAATTATGTGTGATGCCAGCGGTTATGCTATAGGTGTTGTTCTAGGGCAAAGAGTTGATAAGAAACTAAATGTTATTCAATATGCTAGTAAAACTCTAGAAACTGCCCAGATAAATTATGCCACTACTGAAAAAGAATTCTTAGCAGTTGTATTTGCTTGCGATAAGTTCAAACCTTATATTGTTGATTCTAAAGTAACTATTCACATTGATCATGTTGCTATTAAATATCTTATGGAAAAGAAAGATGCTAAACCTAGACTTATTAGATGGGTTCTCTTGCTACAAGAATTTGATTTGCATATTATTGATAGAAAGGGAGCTGAGAACCCCGTCGCAGACAACTTGTCTAGGTTAGAGAATGTTCTTGATGACCCACTACCTATTGATGATAGCTTTCCAGATGAACAATTAGCGGTCATAAATGCTTCTCGTACTGCTCCATGGTATGATGATTATGCTAATTACATTGTTGCTAAATTTATACCACCTAGTTTCACATACCAGCAAAAGAAAAAGTTCTTTTATGATTTAAGACATTACTTCTGGGATAACCCACACCTTTATAAAGAAGGAGTAGATGGTGTTATTAGATGTTGTGTACCTGAGCATGTACAGGAACAGATCCTACGCAAGTGTCACTCCGAAGCATATGGAGGACACCACGCTGGAGATAGAACTGCACATAAGGTATTGCAATCCGGTTTTTGTTGGCCTACTCTCTTCAAAGATGCCCGTAAGTTTGTCTTGTCTTGTGATGAATGTCAAAGAATTGGTAATATTAGTAGACGTCAAGAAATGCCTATGAATTATTCTCTTGTTATTGAACCGTTTAATGTTTGGGGCTTCGATTATATGGGACCTTTTCCTGCCTCTAATGGATATACACATATTTTAGTTGTTGTTGATTACGTTACTAAGTGGGTAGAAGCTATTCCAACTAGTAGTGTTGATCATAACACTTCTATTAAGATGCTTAAGGAAGTTATTTTTCCGAGGTTTGGGGTCCCTAGATACTTAATGACTGACAGTGGTTCACATTTTATTCATGGTGCTTTTCGTAAAATGCTTGCTAAGTATGATGTTAATCATAGAATTGCATCTCCATATCACCCACAGTCTAGTGGTCAAGTAGAATTGAGTAACAGAGAGCTCAAATTAATTTTGCAAAAGACTGTTAATAGATCTAGAAAGAATTGGTCCAAGAAACTTGATGATGCTTTATGGGCCTATAGAACTAGATATGAGAATCCTATGGGTATGTCTCCATATAAAATGGTTTATGGAAAAGCATGTCGCTTACCTCTCGAACTAGAACATAAGGCATATTGGGCTATTAAAGAGCTCAACTACGACTTCAAACTTGCCGGTGAGAAGAGGTTATTTGAAATTAGCTCACTTGATGAATTGAGAACCCAGGCCTACGAGAATGCCAAACTGTTTAAAGAAAAAGTTAAAAGATGGCATGACAAAAGGATACAAAAGCGTGAGTTAACGTAGGTGATTATGTGTTGCTATTCAACTCTCGTTTAAGATTTTTTGCAGGAAAACTTCTCTCTAAATGGGAAGGCCCTTACGTTATCGAGGAGGTCTATTGTTCTGGTGCCATAAAAATCAACAACTTTAAAGGCACAAGTCTGAGGGTGGTGAACGGTCAAAGAATCAAACATTATATCTCAGGTAATCCTATAAATGTTGAAACTAATATTATTGAAACTGTGACCCCAGAGGAATACATAAGAGACACTTTCCAGAACGTTTCACACTCCAAAAAGGAATAGGTATGTGGTACGGTAAGTAAACCGACTCCAAAACAGTTCTAATGGCAATTTTCTCCGTTTTGGAATATTTAATAAAATAGGAAAATAAGAAGTAGTCCGAGAAGGACACGAGGCGTCCACGAGGTTGGAGGGCGCGCCCACCCATATAGGGTGTGCCCCCTGCCTCGTGGGCACCTCGTGTGCTCTCCGGACTCCGTTTTCTTGCACGATACTTCTTCTGGTTGGTAAAAATTCATTATATAATCTCCCAAAGGTTTTGACCACCGTATCACGCAAATATCTTTTGTCTTTTGTTTCGAGCTGTTTTTCTGACAGATCTAGAGCACCATGATGTCTCCAAGCGCTCCCAAGGACAAGTTTTTCAAGAGGGTCATCAACCCCTATCTCGCGGAGGTGCTGCATCACCCTCAAACCATTGAGATGCATGAGGGGGTGTTGCACATCCGCGATGTGGAGGGACTAAGGAGTACCGGAAGCATGGAGACAAAGCTCGAAGCGATGGAACAACAAGTTTTCAAGTGCCAAGGGATGGTGGAGCGTGGACTCAACGCCAACCAGTTGATGATCGCGGAATTCACCAACAACCACAAGCTGGACGCCAAGAACATTGGGGAGACCTTGATACGTCTCCAACGTATCTATAATTTTTGATTGTTCCATGCTATTATATTACCTGTTTTGGATGTTTAAGGGCTTTATTTTACACTTTTATATAATTTTTGGGACTAACCTACTAATCGGAGGCCCAACCCGTATTGTTGTTTTCTTGCCTATTTCAGTGTTTCGAAGAAAAGGAATATCAAACGGAGTCCAAATGGAATGAAACCTTCAGAAAAGTTATTTTTGGAACAGAAGATCTCTCGGGAACTTGGAGTGCAAGCCAGGGAAGCGTCGAGGAGGCCACGAGATAGGGGGGGGCGTGCCCACCCCCCCGGGCGCGCCCTCCACCCTCATGGGCCCCTAGAGGCTCCCCCGACCGACTTCTTTCGCCTATATATTCCCATATACCCTAAAACCGTCGAAAAAGAAGATAGATCGGGAGTTCCGCCGCCGCAAGCCTCTGTAGCCACCAAAAACCTCTCGGGAGCCCATTTTTGCACCCTGCCGGAGGGGGAACCCATCACCGGTGGCCATCTTCATCATCCTGGTGCTCTCCATGACGAGGAGGGAGTAGTCCACCCTCGGGGCTGAGGGTATGTACCAGTAGCTATGTGTTTGATCTCTCTTTCTCTCGTGATCTCTCTATGGCACGATCTTGATGTATCACGAGCTTTGCTATTATAGTTGGATCTTATGATGTTTTCCCCCCTCTACTCTCTTGTGATGAATTGAGTTTTCCTCTCTTGAAGTTATCTTATCGGACTGAGTCTTTAATGGTTTGAGAACACTTGATGTATGTCTTGCCGTGCGTATCTGTGGTGACAATGGGATATCACGTGCCACTTGATGTATGTTTTGGTGATCAACTTGCGGGTTCCGCCCATGAACCTATGCATAGGGGTTGGCACACGTTTTCATCTTGACTCTCCGGTAGAAACTTTGGGGCACTCTTTGAAGTACTTTGTGTTGGTTGAATAGATGAATCTGAGATTGTGTGATGCATATCGTATAATCATGCCCATGGATACTTGAGGTGACAATGGAGTATCTAGGTGACATTAGGGTTTTGGTTGATTTGTGTCTTAAGGTGTTATTCTAGTACGAACTCTTGAATAGATTGATCCGAAAGAATAACTTTGAGGTGGTTTCGTACCCTACCATAATCTCTTCATTTGTTCTCCGCTATTAGTGGCTTTGGAGTGACTCTTTGTTCCATGTTGAGGGATTGTTATATGATCTATCTATGTTATTATTTTTGAGAGAACTTGCACTAGTGAAAGTATGAACCCTATGCCTTGTTTCCTACCATTGCAATACCGTTCACGCTCACTTTTATCATTAGTTACCTTGCTGTTTTTATAATTTCAGATTACAAATACCTTATCTACCATCCATATTGCACTTGTATCACCGTCTCTTCGCCGAACTAGTGCACCTATACAATTTACCATTGTATTGGGTGTGTTGGGGACACAAGAGACTCTTTGTTATTTGGTTGCAGGGTTGTTTGAGAGAGGCCATCTTCATCCTACGCCTCCTACGGATTGATAAACCTTAGGTCATCCACTTGAGAGAAATTTGCTACTGTCCTACAAACCTCTGCACTTGGAGGCCCAACAACGTCTACAAGAAGAAGGTTGTGTAGTAGACATCAAGCTCTTTTCTGGCGCCATTGCCGGGGAGGTGAGTGCTTGAAGGTATATCTTTAGATCTTGCAATCGAATCTTTTTGTTTCTTGTTTTATCACTAGTTTAGTCTATAAAAGAAAACTGCAAAAAAATGGAATTGAGTTTGTCTCTTATGCTTCATCTTTTCAATATCTTTCGTGAGAATGATGGTAAGGAAAATTGTGCTCAAGTGCTAGAAGAAGAAATCTACAAAATGTTTTGCACTAAATCTTTGAATGATAAGCATGATTGCAATGTTATTAGTATGAACTCCTTGAATATCCATAGTACTAATGATGATTGCACTAGTTATGATGAATATATCTTTTATAAGCATGTCAACTTTTGTGGAGTGCATGTTTGCATGAACACACCAAATAGAGAAGATAGATATTGCAAGAGGCATAAGCATTTAGAAACTGAATTGTTGCAAGAAAGGTTAAATGTGAGTGCTGAAAATTTACATTTCCTTTGCCGTACTTGTGAACTTTGCAATGAATGTGGTCATTTACATCTCCGATGCAAATTATTCCATGATCGAATCATGTCCAAAAATTGTGATGATTTGATTTCCCTTGCACATTATAATGAACTTACTTTGCTATTGGGTTATGAAGAAATGAAACGTTTAACTAAGAATCTTCCAGAATTTGCCCTTGAGAAGTTCTTTGATTTTGATCTAGAGGAAACTTATATGTATTGTGCGGTGAATTGCATTGAAAATCCTTATAATGCCAATTACCTAAAGAAAATAAAACAAATAGAAGATGAAGAGAATACTAATGAAAGGGAAGATACTTCCCATTATCCTCCTATTATTTCTTATGATGAATCAGGTATCGAGGAGGAGCCTTCTATTCAATCAATCTCATCAATAAGGAGCTCAAAGAAGAGGGTTGAACCCACACATAATGTGAAGAAGAAAAGGAAGAGAAGGGGCAACAAAGGTAAAAAGTTATCCCTCCCAAATGATGTTGCTCCTACTACTCATTGTGATGATGATAATTGCTATACTATTGGTGCTATCCATACTATTAATGATGAGAGTGATTATGCTTATGATATGAAAAGGCCCAAGCTTGGGGAAGCTATGTTTGATGAAGATGACACGTTTGAGAATATATTTGCTAAAATAAATGTTTGTCCCAAGCTTGGGGATGCTAAGTTTAATGAAGATGATATTTTTATTCTCCCAAGTTTTGATATTCAAAGTTGTTATGATGATAGCATGCCTCTTACCTATGATGATTATATTGATGAAAGTGGATTTGGAAGAGTGTCAACTTTATTTAGTGATGATTCCACTATCTTGGAAGAGGTTTCAATCGATTATGATGAGAACAAAGTTGCTACTTATGATGATTATTGTGATGAAACTTATGCTATAAAAAGTAGTGATGATTATATTTATAAAACTTGTCATGATTATGATTACCCTTTTTCTGAATATTACTCTTTTAATGTGGAAACAATTTATAGTGTTCAAGTCTCTTATGATACTCCCAGCATTCCGAATGAGAAGAATTTTGCTCATGTGGAGAGTAGTAAATTTTCTATGCTTGTAGATCATGAAAAGAATGCTGTAGGTGCTGGTTATATTGTTGAATTCATTCATGATGCTACTGAAAATTATTATGAGGGAGGAATATATGCTTGTAGGAATTGCAATAATGTCAAGTTTCCTCTCTATGTGCTTAAAATTTTGAAGTTATGCTTGTTTTACCTTCCTATGCTAGTTGATTATTGTTCCCATAAGTTGTTTGCTCACAAAATCCCTATGCATAGGAAGTGGGTTGGTCTTAAATGTGCTAGTCATATCCTTCATGATGCTCTCTTCATGTTTCAATTCTTATCTTTTATGTGAGCATCATTGAAATCATCATGCCTAGCTAGGGGCGTTAAACGATATCGCTTGTTGGGAGGCAACCCAAGGTTATTTTTGTTCCTTGATTTTTGTTCCTATTTAGTAATAAATAATTCATCTAGCCTCTGGTTAGATGTGGTTTTATGTTTTAATTAGTGTTTGTGCCAAGTAGAACCTTTGGGAAGACTTGGGTGAAGTCTTTATGATCTTGCTGTAAAAAACAGAAACTTTAGCGCTCACGAGATTAGCTGCCATTTTTTTACTGGAGAGTGCTTTTAGGTTGATTTTTTTGCAGATGATTAATAGACAAATTCCTCAGGTCCACAAATTTATTTCAGAATTTTTTGAGTTCCATAAGTATACGTTTGATACAGATTACTACAGACTGTTCTGTTTTTGACAGATTCTGTTTTCATTGTGTTGTTTGCTTATTTTGATGAATCTACTAGATCGTCGAAGGCGCGCGTTGCTGCGCCTGTCCATTATTGCGCTATAATATTTGTGAGTGATGCAAGTATATGTAAGGGTGGTATTTTAATCATGCGATGTAATTGTAACATCAACAAATGTTCTTTTACCTCAATCTTGAAACCTGAAATTAGTCCAGTGGTGCATGTATTTGTGTATGTTTTTTTAACAAGAGTGTTAACTATTGGTGGGTATATATTTAACTTGTTTTTTTGTAGGAATATGCTACGGAGTAGATCCTAAAAGGTTGGTAATAGTTTGATTTTCTATAAGAATAGAAAGGGTTGTCAACCA
>NC_041389.1:94858249-94867850 GCF_002162155.2 Triticum dicoccoides | reverse complement strand
GCAAGAGCATCAAAGCAAAATTGTGGGCACATGACATGGAGACAACTATAATCGGTATAATAAAATAGTAATATATTTCCAGCAAAATAGTAAAATATAATGGCTGCACTCAGCCATTTTTTGTTAGGATGATAGACAATATTATAATATATATAGTGGCACACAATATCGCATATTGTCTTTGGAGGCACAAAATATATATAGTGGCTCGGTTTTGAAAATTTTGAATTTTATCGAATTTCATATTTTCCACATTTTAAAAGTTTCTGAAAAAAGCACACATATATATATGAAGGCATAACCCACATGTGTGTAAATTTTCAGGGCAAAATAAGTTGAAATGGGGGCTGTGCAAAAAAGACAAATCTGGGGCATTTTAACACATGATACTATTCATCCTCCGAGGCCATGAACTGCCTTTTTTGTACAGGTCACATTTCAAACGTTTTTCATTCTGAAATTTTACACACATAAACATAACATACTTGTTTACTTGCACAATTTTTTTCAGATTTTTTTAAAACCGAAAAGTTTGAATTTTGATTTGTTTTCAAAAAAGGCCTTCATGGCTCCCGGGAGCCAAACGTCCGCTCTCCACAAAATATGAAAGTTAAAAACAAAACTTTGAAGGCACAATATATGAAATAGATAGGTAAATACAATAATTTAATAGCAGGTACAGGATAAACTGAGAGCTTTCAAGTGTTGACAAGACAAGTACATATACTTCGCTCAATCTCCGCGGGGAGCATAGCATGGCTAGAAATCAAAACATTGATAGGCGAGGAAGCATGCAAGTTGGCATGCTATGGCAAGACACTGGATCTGAATGATCTCTCTAATGGCATCTACTATCATCACACATAACAGTGTGGAAGTCATCAGTGGTATACTCATAAAGGGAAAATAATCCAGTGATAATCATGTTGTAACCACTAAAAGATGACATTTATCACTGCAGGGCACCATTGATTAGCTCCAAATAATGACAAAAAATTCTACATGACTGTTTTCTAAAGCACATAAAAATTACAGTATCAATGCGTAGCATGTGGTTATTTTGTCCAAAAGTTGCATAATTAAGTAGTGCCCTAATTAATTCCACAACCTTTCTTCAATTGGGCAACACTGTATTATGAAGTTATTAATTTGCAACCAAGTGTCCTATACATGACAAAATAAATGCACGCTACCATGTCCGCGTGATCTACTATTTGCCTAATCTCCGAATTAGTGTTTTACCATTTTTGGATGAACACAAACCTTATACTAAGGACAAAAAACATAAAATTGTCAGACCTCTTAATAATCAAATTATAATAATGAAGTTAATATATCCATATATGAGGATTATTTGACAACGATAAGAAACATGTTAATAGGGACCGCTGACCAGAGAGTACCTCAAGAATACGTAGAGCTTGGACTTATCTAAATGAGCATAAACGATTGCAGCCTGGGCCTGGAAAAGAAGGAGATATAATCATCTAAATACAAATCAATAGAAGAACATCATCATAGTTTACCTACGATCAATCCTGCATGACTCCAAACAAATTCCCCATACCTAACGATCTTTGGAGCATCTGAGTTAGCTTCAATTCCTTATTTAACACCAAAAAATGAAATTCAATTACTGCCTTTTTTCATGGCAATGTAATCCATAAAGTAAATGTGCCAATTTATGCTCGTTCTACCATGCTTAATATAGGCTGGCTGGATTTTGTTGTAATAGAGCAACACCTACGAGATAGATACATGATTGAGCATGTTATTGGCATTATTTCAGTATTGGTAGAGTGAGCATTTGGTGATTGGCAGAAGGCAAAAGTAAATGAAAAAAAAACATAGGGTGATCTTATTGCTGACTTGCCTCAAAAAAGAACACATCTCACATATAGGCCACTCTTGTTCAACATTTTCACTGACACAAGCATCTACCTCGTTCAGTTACTTAAAGAAGCATAACTTTGGCTCAGTCACACGCACGAATATGCATACACTAATGAAACAAATTAAGACCACCCTTGTAAATATTTTGTTGATAAAGTGAAAATTTTACAATATTGACTGCAAGTTTGTCCAGTTTACCTGCATCCAGGCATTGCCTCCATCCAAACATTCATGTAGAAGACATTGTTTCCAAGATCATTAAATAACCTATTTTTACCATGGTATATTGCATTTGGACAAACTAACCATAGCATGATTTTTAGTTAAATAGAAATTGAGAAATATAATCATGTAGATTGTGGCCTTTTAGGGCGTGTTCTGAACCTCTCCAACTTCTAACTCCAGCAACTCCACGTAAGAATTTAACCAGAATGTTGGGCTCCAAGAAGCTAAACTCCTAGAAGCTAGCCTAAGCATAATGCAAAAACGAGGAGGCCGGTCGGCCAAGCTCCACCGATATTGGAAGATGGGGTTCGCTAAATTTACAGCGTATTGCCACCGCCAAAGATAACGCTTCGTTGCCCCCGCTCGAAGAGAAAAAAAAGCGCTCAAATCCTTACGCCTCTCCTCGATGGAATCAATAACCCCTTTGACTTGGGCTGCATCCAGCCGGCCCAACATACGTGTAATAGGTCACTGCCCTCCAGCTGGGCTGCAGCTCCACGTGAAGCTGCCGACGGCTCCTGAATGTTCCTGCGTTCGCTACCTGGAGTTAGAAGCGAGGAGGAGAAGTAGAATCAATGGAGTTATGTGAAGCTGGAGAGGATCCGAACATGCCCTTATTATGCAGCCTTTTACAACACTACTTATTGATGTTCAGAACAAATCTGTTTTTAAGCTTCTAAGAATTAGTATAAAGAACAATCGATCATAGTTGACTAAACAGTAGAATATCCAATGACATCAAAACAGAATTTTCAAAGAGCATCTTTACTGCTACATGTGAGTATAAGTTTCAGTCAAATTTGATGTTGCCTCAGCAGTGTAACTGTACATTTGGGTATTTCTTTGTAAGAACAGAAGTTCCTTGCCAAAACTGGCAGCGAATTTTAAATTTTCGTCAGCAATGAAAAGGAATATAGGTAAAATTGAGCCAGACTATGTAGGTTGCTTAAAACATGAAACAACCAGTATGTGTGATATCTTTCTCCAATCAAAATATCACAGGTTTTTATCGTTAACTATGAATAAGATTTTGAAATAATAATATCTTGTCAATAAGTGATAAATGGACAGCTCCTGAAGAAAATATGTGATTCATTCTTCATGCCATCACTATACCGTGACGTAAATAGAATAATATATACACTTGAACGGCACCTTTATATCAAGCTTTGCAATTATGTTCGCGCTCTTGCCATTAAAATCCGCTTTAAAGTCAAAACCATCCAGCCTGTGATCACAGTCTGAAAAACATATCCCTGGACGAAGAGGAGGATGGGGCGATGCTTGAGGTACCGTGAAGGTTGAGGACCTGGTGGTGCTGGTTGAGGAAGAGGCCGCACACACCATCCATGGTGCTCAGCTCAGTATTGAAACCAGCGGATCGGGATTCAATTCGCCGTCACCGGAGAGGCACCTCCTTGCCGATGACGACGGGACCATATTGCTCTCTGCGGCTAAACGGAAATCCGGCGCTCCACTGGAAGGCAGCGGCATTCCCAATGGTGTCCCGGCGGGGAAAGGCTGCTGCGGCGAGCGTGGGAAGCTGACGCGCCGCCGTCGCCATTGTCATCCGCAATCCGCGTAGAAAGGGGATAGGCGCGAGAGAAGGCAGGTCGTGACTCGGGAGGGGTGGTGTTGGTTTAGGGCTGTCCAAAGGCACATGCACGGAGCGTATCACGACCGTTCCTTCGGGATCAGACGGCAAATTGTATGGTTGAACGAGAGGGCTCAGAAATTGCTTCGGGAATAGAGGCCCTTTAGGACGTTCGGTCCGCTGGGGGCCCACGCGAGACGAGAGGCGCATCAGACACCCAGGAACGATCGATCGACGGACTAAAATGCTTCAGATGGGAAATCCAACGGCTAGAAGCATGGATGCGTGAGGAAGCTCCGTTTAGGCTCGATTATACTGTCCTTAATGAGTAGTATCGGAGGGTATGAACCATAGAGAAGTTATAATACAGTATATATTACACCAATATGAATTTAGAATGAGTTCATTACAGTACCTAAGTGGTGGTTTTATTTTCTTATACTAACGGAGCTTACGAGTTTTGTGTTGAGTTTTGTGTGATTGAAGTTTTCAAGTTTTGGGTAAAAATTCGATGGACTATGGAATAAGGAGTGGCAAGAGCCTAAGCTTGGGGATTCCCAAGGTACCCCAAGGTAATATTCAAGGACAACCAAGATCCTAAGCTTGGGGATGCCCCGGATGGCATCCCCTCTTTCATCTTCGTTCATCGGTAACTTTACTTGGAGCTATATTTTTATTCGCCACATGATATGTGTTTTGCTTGGAGCGTCATTTTATTTTGTTTTGCTTTGCTTGCTGTTTGAATACAATACCAAGATCTTAAATTCTTAAATGTTAGAGAGTCTTTACATAGTTGCACAATTATTTGACTACTCATTGATCTTCACTTATATCTTTCGGAGTAGTTTTAGAGCACGACGGTGGCTTAATTTAGTAGAAATTACTAGTCTCTCATGCTTCACTTATTGAGAGTCTCTTAGAACAGCATGGTATTTTCTATGGTTATAAATTGGTCCTAAAATGATGAGCATCCAAGTTGGGTATAATAAAAACTATCATAAGAAGTGAATTGGATGCTATGATCAATTTGATACTTGATAATTGTTTTGATATATGGAGGTAGTGATATTAAAGTCATGCTAGTTGGGTGATTATGAATTTAAAGAATGCTTGTGTTGAAGTTAGCAAGTCCCGTAGCATGCACGTATGGTTAAAGTTGTGTAACAAATTTGAAACATGAAGTGTACCTGGCATCCTTATGAGTGGCGGTCGGGGACGAGCGATGGTCTTTTCCTACCAATCTATCCCTCTAGGAGCATGCACGTAGTGCTTGGTTTTTGATGACTTCTAAAATTTTGCAATAAGTATATGAGTTCTTATGACTAATGTTGAGTCCATGGATTATACGCGCTTTTACCTTTCCATCATTGCTAGCCTCTTCGGTACCGTGCATTGCCCTTTCTCACCTTGAGAGTTGGTGCAAACTTTGCCGGTACATCCAAACCCCGTGATATGATACACTCTATCACACATAAACCTCCTTATATATTCCTCAAAACAGCCACCATACCTACCTATTTATGGCATTTCCATAGCCATTCCGGGATATATTGCCATGCAACTTTCCACCGTTCCGTTCATCATCATCATGACATACATTACTTTTGTCATATTGCCATTGCATGATCATGTAGTTGACATCATATTTGTGGCAAAGCCACCATGCATAATTTTTCATACATGTCACTCTTGATTCATTGCACCATCCCGGTACACCGCCGGAGGCATTCATATAGAGTCATATCTTGTTCTAGTTTCGAGTTGTAATTCATATGTTGTAATCAAAGAAAGTGTGATGATCATCATTATTAGAGCATTGCCCAAAAATTAAAAAAAAGGGGGCCAAAGAAAAAAAGAAAAAAAAGAAAAAAAAGAAAAATAAATAAATAAATAAAAGGGGCAATGTTAGTATCTCTTTTTCCACACGTGTGCTTCAAAGTAGCACCATGTTCTTAATGTAGTGAGTCTCATTTATTGTGCTTCAAAGTAGCACCATGTTTTTCATATAGTGAGTCTCATATGTTGTCACTTTCATATACTGGTGGAAAATTTTCATTATAGAACTTGGCTTGTATATTCCTACGATGGGCTTCCTCAAATGCCCTAGGTCTTCGTGAGCAAGCAAGTTGGATGCACACCCACTAGTTTTCTTTTGTTGAGCATTCATTTATAGCTCTAGTGCATCCGTTGCATGACAATCCCTACTCCTCATATTGACATCAATTGATGGGCATTTCCATAGCCCGTTGATTATCCTCGTCAATGTGAGACTTTCTCCTTTTTTGTCTTCTCCATACAATCCCCATCATCATATTCTATTCCACCCATAGTGCTATATCCATGGCTCACGCTCATGTATTGCGTGAAGGTTGAAAAAGTTTGAGATTATTTAAGTACGAAACAATTGCTTGGCTTGTCATCGGGGGTGTAGAATTTGGGAACATCTTTGTGTGACGAAAATGAAGCATAGCCTAACTATATGATTTTGTAGGGATGAACTTTCTTTAGCCATGTTATTTTGAGAAGACATGATTACTTTTATTAGTATGCTTGAAGTATTACTATTTCTTTTGTCAATATAAACTTTTGTTTTGAATCATTTGGATCTGAACATTCATGCCACAATAAAGAGAAATACATTGAGAATTATGCTAGGTAGCATTCCACATCAAAAATTCTGTTTTTATCATTTACCTACTCGAGGACGAGCAGGAATTAAGCTTGGGGATGCTTGATACATCTCCAACGTATCTATAATTTTTGATTGTTCCATGCTATTATATTACCTGTTTTGGATGTTTATGGGCTTTATTTTACACTTCTATATCATTTTTGGGACTAATCTACTAACCGGAGGCCCAACCCATATTGTTCTTTTCTTGCCTATTTCAGTGTTTCGAAGAAAAGGAATATCGAACGAAGTCCAAACGGAATGAAACCTTCGTAAAAGTTATTTTTGGAACAAAAGATCTCCCAGGAACTTGGAGTGCAAGCCCGGGAAGCGTCGAGGAGGCCACGAGATAGGGGGCGTGCCCACCCCCCTGGGCGCGCCCTCCACCCTCGTGGGCCCCTCAAGGCTCCCCCGACCGACTTCTTTCGCCTATATATTCCCATATACCCTAAAACCATCGAAAAAGAAGATAGATCAGGAGTTCCGACACCCTGCCGGAGGGGGAACCCATCACCGGTGGCCATCTTGATCATCCCGGCGCTCTCCATGACGAGGAGGGAGTAGTTCACCCTCGGGGCTGAGGGTATGTACCAGTAGCTATGTATTTGATCTCTCTCTCTCTCGTGATCTCTCTATGGCACGATCTTGATGTATCGCGAGCTTTGCTATTATAGTTGGATCTTATGATGTTTCCCCCCCTCTACTCTCTTGTGATGAATTGAGTTTTCCTCTTAAAGTCATCTTATCAGATTGAGTCCTTAATGATTTGAGAACACTTGATGTATGCCTTGCCGTGCGTATCTGTGGTGACAATGGGATATCACGTGCCACTTGATGTATGTTTTGGTGATCAACTTGCGGGTTCCGCCCATGAACCTATGCATAGGGGTTGGCACACGTTTTCATCTTGACTCTCCGGTAGAAACTTTGGGGCACTCTTTGAAGTACTTTGTGTTGGTTGAATAGATGAATCTGAGATTGTGTGATGCATATCGTATAATCATGCCCACGGATACTTGAGGTGACAATGGAGTATCTAGGTGACATTAGGGTTTTGGTTAATTTGTGTCTTAAGGTGTTATTCTAGTACGAACTCTTGAATAGATTGATCCGAAAGAATAACTTTGAGGTGGTTTCGTACCCTACCATAATCTCTTCGTTTGTTCTCTGCTATTAGTGGCTTTGGAGTGACTCTTTGTTGCATGTTAAGGGATTGTTATATGATCTATCTATGTTATTATTGTTGACAGAACTTGCACTAGTGAAAGTATGAACCCTATGCCTTGTTTCCTACCATTGCAATACCGTTCACGCTCATTTTATCATTAGTTACCTTGCTGTTTTTATAATTTCAGATTACAAATACCTTTGTCTACCATCCATATTGCACTTGTATCACCATCTCTTCACCGAACTAGTGCACCTATACAATTTACCATTGTATTGGGTGTGTTGGGGACACAAGAGACTCTTTGTTATTTGGTTGCAGGGTTGTTTGAGAGAGACCATCTTCATCCTACGCCTCCTACGGATTGATAAACCTTAGGTCATCCACTTGAGGGAAATTTGCTACTGTCCTACAAACCCCTGCACTTGGAGGCCTAATAATGTCAACAAGAAGAAGGTTGTGTACTAGACATCAACCATCTTCAAGCTTCATGAGAAAATCGAGCACCTCCAAGCCCAGATCTATGACCTGCAAAGCCAAAACTATGAGTATGAATATAGATTCAAGAGGATGAGTTTGGCTGCAGATTTGAGGATCCCGGAGACTCGATCATCCTTCTATGATGGTGAGCCTATGCCTGGGAAGACGGACGACAACCTTACATCATCAACAACTCCTTCTCCACCACCTCCGAGGACATAATGACATGGGTATGGGCGCTCCCCTTGGCAACTGCCAAGCTTGGGGGAGTTGCCCCAGTATCGTATCACCATCACACTCCTGTATTTACCATTTTACTTAGTTCGATCCTTTTGGTAATATCTTGATCTAGTAGAATAAAGTTTTGATATGAATTAGTTTTGAGTTTTGCCTTATGGTCCCTCTATGTAATCGAGTCCTTGAGCTATATGTAATAAAGATTAGTGTTGAGTCAAGAGCTTTGCTATCTTGCTATGATCTTGAGAAAATAGAAAGAATAAAAAGAAATAAAAGAGTTCATATTGATCTTATGGATAGTAATGACTTCACACATAAAGAGTATGATACATAAAAGTTGTTGAGAGTTGGAGAACATAGTTTTGGTCATCGTTGCAATTAATAGGAAGTAATAAAGAAAGAGAGGTTCTCACATATAAATATACTATCTTGGACATCTTTTATGATTGTGAGCACTCATTAAAGTATGACATGCTAAAGAGTTGATGTTGGACAAGGAAGATAACATAATGGGTTATGTTTTCTCACACCCCAGTTAAAGTATATTGTCATGGATCATTTAAACATGTTGAGCTTGCCTTTCCCCCTCATGCTAGTCAAATTTCCTTGCACTAAGTAGAGATACTACTTGTGCTTCCAAATATCCTTAAACCCAGTTTTGCCATTAGAGTCCACCATACCTACCTATGGATTGAGTAAGATCCTCCAAGTAAGTTGTCATGTTGCAAGCAATAAAAATTGCTCTCTAAATATTTATGACTTATTAGTGCGGAGAAAATAAGCTTTATACAATCGTGTGATATGGAAGTAATAAAAGCGACAGACTACATAATAAAGGTTCATATCACAAGTGGCAATATAAAGTGACGTTCTTTTGCATTAAGAGTTCGTGCATCCAACCAAAAAGCACATGACAACCTCTGCTTCCCTCTACAAAGGGTCTGTCTTTTACATTATGCAAGAGTCAAGGTGATCCTCACCTTTCCCTTTTACATTTTATCCTTTGGCAAGCACCTCGTGTTGGAAAGATCCTGATATATATATATATATATATATATATATATATATATATATATATATATATATATATATCCAATTGGATGTAAGTTAGCATGAACTATTATTGTTGACATTACCCTTGAGGTGAAACATTGGGAGGCAACACTATAAGCCGCTATCTTTCTCTGTGTCCAATTAAAACTCCGTAACCATAAATATTGCGTGATTGTTAGCAATTGTGGAAGATTAAATGATAGTTGAGTATGTGGACTTGCTGAAAAGCTCTATTATTGACTCTCTCCGATGTTATGATAATTCTATGACTGAGATTATA
>NC_041389.1:94817320-94857942 GCF_002162155.2 Triticum dicoccoides | reverse complement strand
ACACATTATGTCACAATACTTAAGGCTATTCCCTCTTATTTTACAAGGTTTTACATGAAGAGGGAGAATGTCGGCAGCTAGAATTCTGGGCTGGAAAAGGAGAAAATATTGGAAACCTATTCTGCACATCTCCAAAAGTCCTGAAACTCCACGAAAGTCAATTTTGGAATTAATAAGAAGTATTGAGCGAAAGAAGTACCAGAGGGGGCCCACACCCTGGCCATGAGGGTGGGTGGGTGGGTGGGGGGGCCCACCCTTACAGGGCGTGATGACCCACAAGTATAGGGGATCTAGCGTAGTCCTTTCGATAAGTAAGAGTGTCGAACCCAACGAGGAGCAAAAGGAAATGACAAGTTGTTTTCAATAAAGTTTTCTCTGCAAGCACTGAAATTGTAGGTAACAGATAGTTTTGTGATAATATAAATTGTAACGAGTAACAAGCAATGAAAGTAAATAAAGTGCAGCAAGGTGGCCCAATCCTTTTTGTAGCAAAGGACAAGCCTGGACAATTTCTTATAATGAGAAAAGAGCTCATGAGGACACATGGGAATTATCGTCAAGCTAGTTTTCATCACTCCCATATGATTCACGTTCGTACTTTGATAATTTGATATGTGGGTGGACCGGTGCTTGGGTACTGCCCTTACTTGGACAAGCATCCCACTTATGATTAACCCCTATTGCAAGCATCCGCAACTACAAAATAAGTATTAAGGTAAACCTAACCACAACATTAGACATATGGATCCAAATCAGCCCCTTATGAAGCAACGCATAAACTAGGGTTTAAGCTTCTGTCACTCTAGCAACCCATCATCTACTTATTACTTCCCAATGCCTTCCTCTAGGCCCAAATAATGGTGAAGTGTCATGTAGTCAACGTTCACATAACACCACTAGAGGAAAGACAACATACATCTGATCAAAATATCAAACGAATACCAAATTCACATGACTACTAATAGCAATACTTCACCCATGTCCTCAGGAACAAACGTAACTACTCACAAAGCATATTCATGTTCATAATCAGAGGAGTAATAATATGTATTAAGGATCTGAACATATGATCTTCCACCAAGTAAACTAATTAGCATCAACTACAAGGAGTAATCAACACTACTAGTAACCCACAGGTACCAATTTGTGGTTTTGATACAAGATTGGATACTAGAGATGAACTAGGGTTTTGAGAGGAGATGGTGCTGGTGAAGATGTTGATGGAGATTGACCCCCTCCCGATGAGAGGATCGTTGGTGACGACGATGGTGATGATTTCCCCCTCCCGGAGGGAAGTTTCCCCGGTCGAGCAGCTCTGCCGGAGCTCTAGATTGGTTCCGCCAAGGTTCCGCCTCGTGGCGGCGGAGTTTCTTCCTGTAAGCTTGCCTCTGATTTTTTCCAGGGTAAAAGCCTTCATATAGCAGAAGATGGGCACCGGAGGGCCACCAGGGGGCCCAGGAGACAGCGGGAGCGCCCAGTAGGGGTGGGGGCGCCCCCCACCCTCCTGGCCTGGGTGTGGGCCCCCTCTGGTAGTTTATTCGCTCAATAATTCTTATTAATTTCAAAAATAACTTCCGTGGAGTTTCAGGATTTTTGGAGCAGTGCAGAATAGGTTTCCAATGTTTGCTCCTTTTCCAGCCAGAATTCCAGCTGCCGGCATTCCCCCTCTTCATGGTAAACCTTGTAAAATAAGAGAGAATAACCATAAGTATTGAGATATAATGTGTAATAACAGCCCATAATGCAATAAATATTGATATAAAAGCATGATGCAAAATGGACGTATCAACTCCCCCAAGCTTAGACCTCGCTTGTCCTCAAGCGGAAGCCGAAATCGAAAAATATGTCCACATGTTTAGAGATAGAGGTGTCGACAAAAATAAAATACGGACATGAGGGAATCATGATCATTCTTATAACAACAACATATATAGATTTTGTCATATGATTTCTTATGCTCAAGTAACAATCAATTCACAATGTCAAGTATGGTTCAGAAACTTCATTGGGAACTAACAAACGATAATCTTAGTCATTGAAGCAATTGCAATTTATCATAACATCAGAAAGAGTCAAGAATAGAGCTTTTCAGCAAGCCCACATACTCAACTGTCATGTAGTCTTCTACAATTGCTAACACTCACGCAGTACTTGTGGTTATGGAGTTTCAGCCAGACACTGAGAAAGATAGGGGCTTATTGTATTGCCTCCCAACGTATTCACCTTTAGGTGATGTCAACAATAATAGTTCATGCTAACTTACATCCAATTCGATATATATATCAAGATCTTTCAAACACGAGGAGCTTGCCAAAGGATAAAATGAAAAAGGGAAAGGTGAAGATCACCTTGACTCAAGCATACAGTAAAAACCTAAAGTAAAAGATAGGCCCTTCGCAGAGGGAAGCAGAGGTTGTCATGTGCTTTTAGGGTTGGATGCATAAAATCTTAATGCAAAAGAACATCACTTTATATTGCCACTTGTATATGGACATTTATTATGCAGTCCGTCGCTTTTATTACTTCCACAACAAGATCATATAAAGCTTATTTTCTTTGCACTAATAAGTCATACATATTTAGAGAGCAATTTTTATTGCCTGCAACATGACAACTTACTTGAAGGATCTTACTCAATCCATAGGTAGGTATGGTGGACTCTCATGGCAAAACTGGGTTTAAGGATATTTGGAAGCACAAGTAGTATCTCTACTTGGTGCAAGGAATTTGGCTAGCATGAGGGGGAAAGGCAAACTCAACATGTTGGGAAGATCAATGACAATATACTTTAACTGAGATATGAGAAAACATAAACCATTATGTTGTCTTCCTTGTCCAACATCAACTCTTTTAGCATGTCATACTTAATGAGTGCTTCACAATCATAAAAGATGTCCAAGATAGTATATTTGTATGTGAAACCTCTCTTTCTTTATTACTTCCTATTAATTGCAACGATGACCAAAACTACGTTTGTCAACTCTCAACAACTTTTATGCCTCATACTTTCTATGTGTGAAGTCATTACTATCCATAAGATCAATATGAACTCTTTTATTCTTTTTGTTCTTTCTACTTTCTCAAGATCATAGCAAGAAAGCAAAGCCCTTGACTCAACACTAATATTTATTATAGATAGCTCACGGACTCGATTACATAAAGAGATCAAAAAGCAAAACTCAAAACTACTTGATACTAAAACTTCAATCTACTAGATCAAGATACTACTAAAGGGATCGAACTAAATAAAACGGTAAAGATAGGAGTGTGATGGTGATACGATACCGGCGCACCTCCCCCAAGCTTGGCAGTTGCCAAGGGGAGTGCCCATACCCATGTGGTTATGTCCTCGGAGGTGGTGAAGTAGGAGTTGTTAATGATGTAGGCTTGTCGTCCATCTTCCAAGGCATAGGCTCACCATCATAGAAGGATGATCGAGTCTCCAGGATCCTTAAATCTGCAGCCAAACTCATCCTCTTGAATCTATATTCATACTCACAGTTTTGGTTTTGCAGGTCATAGATCTGGGCTTGGAGGTGCTCAATTTTCTCTTGAAGCTGGAAGATGGTCTCCCCAATGACCTTGGCATCTAGCTTGTGGTTGTTGGTGAATTCCGTGATCATCCCTTGGCACTTGAAAACTTGTTGCTCCCTGGCTTCGAGCTTTGTCTCCACGGTTCCGGTACGCCTTGGTCCCTCCACATCGTGGATGTGCAGCACCCCCTCATGCATCTCAATGGTTTGAGGGTGTTGCAGCACCTCCGCAAGATAGGGGTTGATAAACCTCTCGAACAACTTGTCCTTGGGAGCGCTTGGCAACGTCATGATGCTCTAGATCTGTCAGAAAAACAGCTCGAAACGAAAACAGAGGATATTTGTGTGATACGGTGGTCAAAGCCTTCGGGGGATTATATAATGAATTTTTACTGACCAAAATACGTAACGTGCAAGAAAACAAAGTCTGGGAGGCACACGAGGTGGCCACGAGACAGGGGGTGCGCACCCAGGAAAGGTGGGCGCGCCCTCCACCCTCGTGGAGGCCTCGTGTCCTTCTCGGACTACTTCTTTCTTTCCAAAATTCTTAAATATTCCAAAACGGATAAAAATTGCCATTAGAATTGTTTTGGAGTCGGTTTACTTACCATACCACATACCTATTCCTTTTCAGAGGCTGAAACGTTCTGGAAAGTGTCCCTTATGTATTCCTCCGGGGTTACGGTTTCAATAATATTAGTTTCAACATTGATAGGATTACCTGAGATATAATGTTTAATTCTTCGACCGTTCACCACCCTCGGACTTGTGCCTTCGAAGTTGTTGATTTTTATGGCACCGGAACGACAGACCTCCTCGATAATGTAAGGACCTTCCCATTTAGAGAGAAGTTTTCCTGCAAAAAATCTTAAACGAGAGTTGAATAATAACACATAATCACCTACGTTAAACTCACGCTTTTGTATCCTTTTATCATGCCAGCGTTTGACTTTTTCTTTGAATAGCTTGGCATTATCATAGGCTTGAGTTCTCCATTCATCAAGTGAGCTAATATCAAATAACCTCTTCTCACCGGCAAGTTTGAAGTCATAGTTGAGCTCTTTAATGGCCCAATATGCTTTATGTGACATGCTTTTCCATAAACCATCTTATATGGAGACATACCCATAGGATTTTTATATGCAGTTCTATAGGCCCATAATGCATCATCAAGTTTCTTGGACCAATTCTTTCTAGATCTATTCACAGTCTTTTGCAAAATTAATTTGAGTTCTCTATTGCTCAACTCTACTTGACCACTAGACTGCGGGTGATAAGGAGATGTGATTCTATGATTAACATCATTCTTAGCAAGCATCTTACGGAAAGCACCATGAATAAAATGTGAACCACCATCAGTCATAAGATATCTAGGGACTCCAAACCTCAGAAAAATAACTTCTTTAAGCATCTTAATAGAAGTGTTATGATCAGCACTACTAGTTGGAATAGCTTCTACCCACTTAGTAACGTAATCAACAACAACTAAAATATGTGTATATCCATTAGAGGTAGGAAAAGGTCCCATATAATCAAAGCCCCAAATATCAAACGGTTCAATAACAAGAGAATAATTCATAGGCATTTCTTGATGTCTACTAATATTACCAATTCTTTGACATTCATCACAAGATAAGACAAACTTACGAGCATCTTTGAAGAGAGTAGGCCAATAAAAACCAGAATGCAATACCTTATGTGCAGTTCTATCTCCAGCGTGGTGTCCTCCATATGATTCAGAGTGACACTTGCGTAGGATATGTTCCTGTTCATGCTCAGGTACACAACGTCTAATAACACCATCTACTCCTTTATAAAGGTGTGGGTCATCCCAGAAGTAATGTCTTGAATCATAAAGAACTTTTTCTTTTGCTGGTATGTGAAACTAGGTGGTATAAATTTAGCAACAATGTAATTAGCATAATCAACATACCAAGGAGCAGTATGAGAAGCATTAGCAACCACTAATTGTTCGTCAGGAAAGCGATCATTAATAGGCATTGGGTCATCAAGAACATTCTCTAACCTAGACAAGTTGTCTGCAACGGGGTTCTCAGCTCCCTTTCTATCAACAATATGAAAATCAAATTCTTGGAGCAAGAGAACCCATCTAATAAGTCTAGGCTTAGCATCTTTCTTTTCCATAAGATATTTAATAGCAGCATGATCAATGTGAATAGTAACTTTAGAATCAACAATATAAGGTCTAAAATTATCACATGCAAACACAACTGCTAAGAACTCTTTTTCAGTAGTAGCATAATTTCTCTGGGCAGTATCAAGAGTCTTACTAGCATACTGGATAACATTCAATTTCTTATCAACTCTTTGCCCTAGAACAACACCTACAGCATAATCACTAGCATCAAACATAATTTCAAAGGGTAAATTCCAATCAGGTGGCTGAACAATAGGTGCAGTGATCAAAGCTTTCTTAAGTATTTCAAATGCTTCTACACAATCATCATCAAAGACAAAAGGAACATCTTTTTGCAATAAATTAGTCAGAGGCCTAGAGATTTTAGAAAGGTCCTTAATGAACCTCCTATAAAAACTGGCGTGACCAAGGAAACTTGTTATACCTTTTATGTCCTTGGGACATGGCATCTTTTCAATAGCATCAACTTTAGCTTTATCAACTTCAATACCTTTCTCAGAAATCTTATGCCCCAAGACAATGCCTTCATTAACCATGAAGTAGCACTTTTCCCAATTCAAGATGAGACTAGTGTCTTCGCATCACTGCAAAACTCGATCAAGGTTGCTCAAGCAATCATCAAAAGAGGATCCATAAACGGAGAAATCATCCATGAATACCTCACAAATCTTTTCACAAAAGTCAGAGAATATAGCCATCATGCATCTTTGAAAGGTAGCAGGTGCATTACATAAACCAAAAGGCATACATCTATAAGCAAAAGTACCGAAAGGGCAAGTAAAAGTAGTTTTTGATTGGTCCTTTGCTGACACGGGTATTTGAGAGAAACCAGAATAACCATCTAGAAAGCAGAAATGTGTGTGTTTGGATAGTATTTCTAGCATTTGATCAATAAAAGGTAAAGGGTAATGATCTTTCTTAGTAGCTTTATTTAATTTACGGAAATCAATTACCATCCTATAACCTGTAATAATTCTTTGCGGGATCAATTCATCTTTATCATTAGGAACGATAGTAATACCTCCCTTTTTAGGAACACAATGGACAGGGCTTACCCAATCACTATCAGCGACGGGATAAATTATACCTGCCTCAAGGAGCTTTAGTATCTCCTTTCTTACCACTTCTTTCATCTTAGGATTCAATCATCATTGAGGATCTCTAACTGGTTTGGCATTGTCCTCCAAATTAATTTTGTGTTGGCAACATGGGACTAATGCCCTTGAGATCATCCAGAGTATATCCAATAGCAGCACGGTGCTTCTTCAGAGTTTTCAATAGTCTTTCTTCTTCTTGCTCTGAAAGGTTAGCACTAATAATAACAGGATATATTTCCTTTTCATCAAGATAAGCATACTTACGATTACCAGGTAATGGTTTGAGTTCAAACACGGGATCACCCTTGGGTGGAGGGGGATCCCCTAGAATTTCAACGGGTAGGTTGTGTTTCAGCATAGGTTCCTGTTGAAGGAATACTTCATCTATTTCCCTTCTTTCCTTCATAAACATACCATTTCATGGTCTAGCAAATATTGTTCTAACGGATCAGTAGGAGGCACGGCAATAGAAGCAAGACCAATAATCTCATCCTTACTAGGTGATTCTCTATCACGAGGTTGTCTATGAAACTTAGCAAAATTAAACTCATGAGACATATACTCTAAGCCAATTGTAACATTATCCTTTTCACAATCAATCTTAGCATTAACGGTATTACAGAAGGGTCTACCAAAAATAATGGGACAAAAATCATCTTGTGGGGAACCAAGAACAAGAAAATCAGCAGGATATTTAACCTTCCCACACAAGACTTCAACATCTCTAACAATCCCAAATGGCTTAATAGTATCCCTATTGTCAAGCTTAATAGTAACATCTATATCTTCCATTTCAGCGGGCGCAATATCATGCATAATTTCTTTATATAAGTCATAGGGTATTGCACTAGCACTAGCACCCATATCACATAAGCCATGATAACAATGATCTCCTATTTTAACAGAAATAACACGCATGCCTACAACAGGTCTATGTATCTTAGTATCTGGTCTAGCAATATTAGCAGTCTCACCATAGGAATAAATAACATGCCCATCTAAATTATCACCCAAGAGATCTTTAACCATAGTAATACTAGGTTCAACTTTAATTTGCTCAAGAGGTGTATAAGTCCTAGTATTACTCTTACGAACAACAGTCGAAGTTTTAGCATGATCATTTATCCTAACAGGAAAAGGAGGTTTCTCAACATGAGTAGTAGGAACAATAGGATCACTATAAGTGACAGTCATTTCTTCAACTGTAATAGGTGCAACTACTTTTACTTCAACGGGAGGATTATATTTAAACCACTTCTCCTTAGGGGGATCAATGTGAGTAGCAAAAGATTCACAGAAAGAAGCTACTATCTCAGAGTCAAGTCCATATTTAGCGCTAAATCCACTAAAAGCATCAGTATCCATAAGAGATTTAACACAATCAAACTTAGGTGTCATACCTGACTCCTTACCATCGTCGGAACCCCAATCTTCAGAGTTGCGTTTAATTATTTCCAATAAATCCCATTTGAATTCAATAGCCTTCAGCAGATAAGAACCAGCACATGAAGTATCGAGCATGTTGCGATCATTGAGAGAAAGCCGAGCATAAATTTTTTGAATAATCATTTCTCTCGAGAGCTCATGATTGGGGCATGAATATAACATTGATTTAAGCCTCCCCCAAGCTTGAGAGATGCTTTCTCCTTCGCTAGGCCAAAAATTATATATGTAATTATGATCACGATGAACAAGATGCATATGATAGAACTTCTGGTGAAATTCCAACTTCAATCGTTTATAATTCCAAGATCCCTTATCATCACATAGCCTATACCATGTCAATGCCTCTCCTTTCAAAGATAAAGGGAAGACCTTCCTTTTGACAACATCATCGGGAATACCTGCAAGATTAAATAATCCACAAACTTCATCCACAAAGATAAGGTGTAAATCGGGATGCAATGTTCCATCTCCTGCAAAGGGATTAGCTAGCAGTTTCTCTATCATACCCGAAGGAATCTCAAAGTAGATATTTTCAGTACGTTCAGTAGGTTGAGGAGCAACTATTTGCTCTTCTGGTCGGGGTGAAGATACCCCGAACAAGCCCCTCAAAGGATTAGTTTCTATAGTAACAAGTGACAGAAAATTTCAGCACACTATATAAATGTTTCTTTACCAAGTTCCACTCACCAAAAGCGCTACGCTCCCCGGCAACAGTGCCAATAAAGAGTCTTGATGACCCACAAGTATAGGGGATCTATCGTAGTCCTTTCGATAAGTAAGAGTGTCGAACCCAACGAGGAGCAGAAGGAAATGACAAGCGGTTTTCAGTAAGGTTTTCTCTGCAAGCACTGAAATTGTAGGTAACAGATAGTTTTGTGATAAGATAAATTGTAACGAGTAATAAGCAATGAAAGTAAATAAAGTGCAGCAAGGTGGCCCAATCCTTTTTGTAGCAAAGGACAAGCCTGGACAATTTCTTATAATGAGAAAAGAGCTCCCGAGGACACATGGGAATTATCGTCAAGCTAGTTTTTATCATGCTCATATGAATCGCGTTTGGTACTTTGATAATTTGATATGTGGGTGGACCGGTGCTTGGGTACTGCCCTTACTTGGACAAGCATCCCACTTATGATTAACCCCTATTGCAAGCATCCGCAACTAAAAAAATAAGTATTAAGGTAAACCTAACCACAACATTAGACATATGGATCCAAATCAGCCCCTTACGAAGCAACGCATAAACTAGGGTTTAAGCTTCTGTCACTCTAGCAACCCATTATCTACTTATCACTTCCCAATGCCTTTCTCCAGGCCCAAATTTTGGTGAAGTGTCATGTAGTCGACGTTCACATAACACCACTAGAGGAAAGACAACATACATCCCATCAAAATATCGAACGAATACCAAATTCACATGACTACTAATAGCAATACTTCACCCATGTCCTCAGGAACAAACGTAACTACTCACAAAGCATATTCATGTTCATAATCAGAGGAGTAATAATATGCATTAAGGATCTGAACATATGATCTTACACCAAGTAAACTAATTAGCATCAACTACAAGGAGTAATCAACACTACTAGCAACCCAGAGGTACCAATTTGTGGTTTTGATACAAGATTGGATACAAGAGATGAACTAGGGTTTTGAGAGGAGATGGTGCTGGTGAAGATGTTGATGGAGATTGACCCCCTCCCGATGAGAGGATCGTTGGTGATGACGATGGTGATGATTTCCCCCTCCCGGAGGGAAGTTTCCCCAGCCGAACAGCTCTGCCGGAGCTCTAGATTGGTTCCGCCAAGGTTCCGCCTCGTGGCGGCGGAGTTTCGTCCCGTAAGCTTGCCTCTGATTTTTTTTCCAGGGTAAAAGCCTTCATGTAGCATAAGATGGGCACCGGAGGGCCACCAGGGGGCCCAGGAGACAGGGGGCGCGTCCAGTAGGGGTGGGCGCGCCCCCACCCTCCTGGCCTGGGTGTGGGTCCCCTATGGTAGTTTCTTCGCTCAATAATTCTTATTAATTCCGAAAATAACTTCCGTGGAGTTTCAGGATTTTTGGAGCAGTGCAGAATAGGTTTCCAATGTTTGCTCCTTTTCCAGCCAGAATTCCAGCCGTCGGCATTCCCCCTCTTCATGGTAAACCTTGTAAAATAAGAGAGAATAGCCATAAGTATTGAGATATAATGTGTAATAACAGCCCATAATGCAATAAATATTGATATAAAAGCATGATGCAAAATGGACGTATCAGGGCGCGCCCCCTGCCTCGTGGGCCCCCTGGTGGCCCTCCAGTGCCCATATTCTGTTATATGAAGTCTTTTACCCTGGAAAAAATCATAAGCAAGATTATGGGACGAAACTTCGCCGCCACGAGGCGGAACCTTGGCGGAACCAATCTAGGGCTCTGGCGGAGCTGTTCTGCCGGGGTAACTTCCCTCCGGGAGGGGGAAATCATCACCATTGTCATCCCAACGATCCTCTCATCAGGAGGGGGTCAATCTCCATCAACATCTTCACCAGCACCATCTCCTCTCAAACCCTAGTTCATCTCTTGTATCCAATCTTTGTATCCAAACCTCAGATTGGTACCTATGGGTTGCTAGTCGTGTTGATTACTCCTTGTAGTTGATGCTAGTTGGTTTATCCGGTGGAAGATCATTTGTTCAGATTCTTAATGCATATTAATACCCCTCTGATCATGAACATGAATATGTTTGTGAGTAGTTACGTTTGTTCTTGAGGACATGGGTGAAGTCTTGCTATTAGTAGTCATGTGAATTTGGTATTCGTTCGATATTTTGATGAGATGTATGTTTTTTCTCCTCTAGTGGTGTTATGTGAACGTCGACTACATGATACTTCACCATTATTTGGGCCTAGAGGAAGGCATTGGGAAGTAATAAGTAGATGATGGGTTGCTAGAGTGACAGAAGCTTAAACCCTAGTTTATGCGTTGCTTCGTAAGGGGCTGATTTGGATCCATATGTCTCATGATGTGGTTAGGTTTACCTTAATACTTCTTTTGTAGTTGCCGATGCTTGCAATAGGGGTTAATCATAAGTGGGATGCTTGTCCAAGAAAGGACAGCACCCAAGCACCGGTCCACCCACATATTAAATTATCAACGTAACGAACGCGAATCATATGAGCGTGATGAAAACTAGCTTAACGATAATTCCCATGTGTCCTCGGGAGCGCTTTTCTCATTATAAGAATTTGTACATGCCCGTCCTTTGCTACAAAAAGGATTGGTCCTCCTTGCTGCACCATATTTACTTTCATTGCTTGTTACCCGTTATAAATTATCTTATCACAAAACTATCTGTTACCTACAATTTCAGTGCTTGCAGAGAAAACCTTACTGAAAACCGCTTGTCATTTCCTTCTGCTCTTCGTTGGGTTCGACACTCTTACTTATCGAAAGGACTACGATAGATCCCCTATACTTGTGGGTCATCACGGGGGTTGTGCAAGGAGGAGATGGAGAGAACGGAGGTGAATTGTGGTTCTTGTCCGGCGTCTGGACACGTTTATATGGCGGGCAGATACGAGGAACCAGCCGGAGAGGTGTTTAATGCTCGCCGGCACATGAACGGACGTGTGTGTGGCGCTCGGGGAGTCAAAGTAGGTCCTCGGCACACGCGCCAATTTAATGGCGGTAGGTGGGTAGACGGATGTCGTTTCAATGTGGAGAGAAGGCGTGCGCAGCAGGTGATGCTCTCGATCGGCGAGCCACTTAAATGCCGGCTCCGGTGAGTGGTCATGTCCACTCTAGGCCGTCACGAATGCGGGATGCTGGCTTCGGGCGGAAACGCGCGCAGGCACGGGAAAGAGGGTTCTGGTGGGCCAGGTTAGTCAGATGCGGGTGTGGTAGTGGTCCATACACGCGCAAAGCCCTCCCCACCCCCAATTTATCTATGGTTTGTGGGGAAAAGTGCGTCCGGGCCGGGAACGAACATACGCAGAACCATGTTGGATAGCAAAACATGTTTGGACCACGTAGTCCAAACGGTTGTGAATGGTTTGAGGGTCGGCGTTGGAGATGCCCTAAGAGCTGTATCATCAAAAAGTGATTGGAGTAAAATTTACATCATGAAAATGTCCAACTCCAACAGATGATGTAAAATAGAGCAACAACACAAATTTGTTCTTCCCAATTGCATATGCGTTGAACAAAACTTGACATATAATGTTCTTGGAGGCATGGTGGATCCCAATTCTAGCCAGTGGAAGGGTTCCGTTTTTAGGGAAAAAAATAGTTTTGGTAGAATTTATGTCTTACTTAGAAAGGTGAGGCGGCGACGACTTTTTGGGGATGGGATAATATTCTTCTAGTCTAGCCTTCGTCTCGGTGGTGCTTCCAATGTCGTTGAAGGGCATGTGAAGATTTCTCTCTGACGGATCTCGCGGGATTTGGTCGGCTTTTGTCTTTTTTTGCGGGAAACCATCTGATCTATTCATTTTCAATCATGATAGTACAAGGAACACCAAAAATAATAAAAATTACATTCAGATCCGTAGACCACCTAGCGACCACTACAAGCAGTGAGGCGAGCCGAAAGGCGCGCCGCTGTCATCGTCCCTCCCCCACCGGATTCGGACAAAACTTATTATGATAGACAGTCAAGAAGTCATTGTGCTAAGATCCCATAGGACTAGAACACCAGAACAACAACCTTTAAATCGGAAGGATCCAATCTAGAAACACGGGAGCGTAGACGAACGACGACAAGATCCACCAAAGACAGATCCTTTGAAGACACACCTCCACATGCCCACCAACGATGCTAGACCCACCACCGAGACGGGGGCTCGACGAGGGAACCTTATTCCATCTCAGGGAACCGTTGCCGCCTCGATTTCCCGAGCAAGACACAAACCCTATCAAAACTCAAAGAAACATATAAAGCCGGAGCCATCCCGTCGGCAAAGACCGGGATCCACCGCGCCTCCATGGCCCTAAGGCTAGAGGAGACGAGGCGGACCGGCGGCAACGCCTATGGGACGCAGAAGAAACCTAATCTTTACTAGGAGGAGGCAAGAGGCTTGATGGATCCGCTTGGATCTATTTTTCGTTCGTCAATGTTTGTGTGTCTACAGTTGAATCCTTTCAATCTACGCTTCTCTACATAGACAGCAGTTACTGTTATGTGCATTGGTCCTCTGGGGTCTTAGCACGGTAACTTAATAATTGTTTACTATAATAAATTTTGCACGGCTCTGATGTTGGGGGCAATGACGACGTCACATTTTTGGCTTGCACCGGTGTTTGTAATCATTGTTAGGTGATCTACGGATCAGGTTGTGATTTTTATATCAGTTTTCTTTGCACTAACATTACTGATGATGAATAGACCGACAAAGCTTTTTCAAAGAAAAAAAGATAACACGTTGTAAAACGTTGACGTCATCGGGCAGGTCACTGTTTAAGGCGGGTTGAGGGTTGCAAAGGGAAATGATTGTTTACGTTAATCTGAATTGTTTATGTTAATTCGTGCGGAAATGGCCAGGCTGGATTTTCAATTGTTCAGCGCGCGGCAAATTTGAGCACGCATACGATTGCGCGGATTGCCCGACCATGCCTCCTGTTTCCACCTGGATTCCAAAGTGGATGGAATTGTTAATTCAATCGACGAAATGGTCGCTGATGCCCACCAGTGACACGATTTTACTCCGGGAGCCATGACCGAGGCGTGCTGCAAAACTGCAATCGTGCACACACTTCGCTTCCGCTCGTCGGAAACTCGACCGCGCGCGACTGCGGCCATGGATCCGGACACCGAGGTCGACTTCGACTTCTCGCCGTTCCTCATCCGCTACAAGAGCGGCCGCGTCCACCGTCTCATGGGCGCGTCGAGAGTCGACGCCGGCACGGAAGCCGCCACAGGCGTCACCTGCAAGGACGTCGTCATCGACGCCGATGCCGGCCTGGCCGCGCGGCTGTACCTGCCGAAGGACGTGCCCCGGTCCGAGAAGCTCCCCGTCCTCGTCTACTTCCACGGGGGCGCCTTCGCCGTCCACTCGGCCTTCTCCGGCACGCACTACCGCTTCCTCAACGCCCTCGTGGCCGCGGCCGGCGTCGTCGCCGTCTCCGTTGACTACCGCCTCGCGCCAGAACACCCGCTCCCGGCCGCCTACGACGACGCGTGGGCCGCGCTCAGCTGGGCCCTGGCGAGCTGCGGCCCCGCCGGGCGGGAGCCGTGGCTGGCCGAGCACGGCGACTCCGCGCGCGTCTTCGTCGCGGGCGACAGCGCCGGCGCCAACATCGCACACAACATGGCAACAAGGGCCGGCAGCAGCGAGAACGGGCTGCCGGCGAGCGCGGAGATCGAGGGGCTGGTGCTCCTGCACCCGTACTTCCGCGGCAAGGATCTGGTGCCGTCGGAGGGGGCGGACCCCAGGTTCCTGCAGAGGGTGGAGAGGTCGTGGGGCTTCGTGTGCGCGGGGAGGTACGGGACCGACCACCCGTTCATCAACCCGCTGGCGATGCCGGCGGAGGAGTGGGCGGCGCTCGGCTGCCGGCGAGCACTTGTCACTGTGGCGGAGCTGGACACGATGCGGGACAGGGGCCGGATGTACGTGGAGGCGCTGAGGGGGAGCGCGTGGACAGGGGAGGAGGCGGTGCTGTACCAGACCGACGGCGAGGGGCACGTCTACTTCCTGGAGAAGTCCGGCTGGGGCGACAAGGCGGAGAGGGAGATGGGCGCCGTCGTCTCGTTCATCAGGCGGAGCTAAGGTAGGAAATGAAACGATCGATGTTTGGTCCATCTTCTGTCACCGCCGATGGTGGAATTAACGCATGATTTGTTGGACCTTTTGCTCAGATTGTTCCCGAATTTTCCAAATCATTGTTCCTTTGATCCTTTCTGCTCATTTGCTTGAGCTAGGAGCAAGTGCTTCTGTTGTTGGCTTCAATGATTTTGTTCTTTCTTTTATTTTCGAGACACTGAGGCGACACATTATCTTCACATTAACGAAATTGTTACATAAGTCTTTGTAGTCAACAGGAACGTTGTGTCAGCATGCTTTGTCACATATTTTATTTGCCATTTTATTGTGTGAGCATGTTGGTTGCATATTTTACTCATTTAAGGACATCCACTTGTTGTTTTGATTGTTTAGTTTCTTTTCTTTTGCCAAGTAGATGGACAAGAATGCCTAAGAACCTTCTCTAGCTATCTAGGCTTTTCTTGTCTCAAACTCTATTCATGCTACATCACAAAGTTTGATCAAGTCAGATTCGAACCACTTTGTGTGAGGAGCACTCGGAGTCCCCGATTCGTCATAGACTTAAACTTCCAAACTTCTTTGTGCGTTTCGGTCTGACCGATTCATCCATTTCGGTCGTACCGAGATCACTAAGTTGATCTAGGTTTTCAATCTCGATGCAACCGATTGGAACTGTTCGCTCACACCGAGTTGCAGCAACTGCTTGCAGTTTTGCATCTCGGTGCCACCGAGTTGTTCCACTCGGTCACACCAACAGGGTCGGGCTATATATACTCACGGGTCAAATTTTGGAAAATCTTCCAAAACCCTTTGCCCGCGCACATCCTGCTCTGCCTCTTCGGGTCTCCGGATCGTCCTCCTCATCGCCAGCGACCTCCCACCGCTGGTCTCCGCCGCTGTCAACGGGATCCTGCTCCACCGTTGCCGCCGTAGCAAGTCCATCGCTGCATTAGGGTATGTGTCGGCGTTCTGGGAACGGGGGTCCCCAGACTTGCCTGCCGGCGGCCTGCGGCGTGGCTCAAGGAGTGGCCCAGTAGGGCCCATCTTCATCAACTCAAGCTCAAGACCCTCGCGGGGCGGATGATGCAAGGCTTCCTCAGGAGCAGCCTTGCCAGGCAGGCTCGCGAGGAGGCGGAGAGATCAAGGCAGGGGTACCTCGTGAGGTACTCATGATGCAAGCCATGACGATCGAGGCCAGGCGGATGCCAGGCGGGCGCCGACCTATCCAGTGTCCTCGTTTCCTCTTTGGTGCAAAGGGGCAAGCACAGGTGCGGAGTACCGAGGCATCAGGCAAAGGTTACCGTTTTGGTGCAACAAGACCAAGACCAGTAGAGCGGCAGGACGGAGGTCACTGTGGAGCCCAAGACGGCGTCATCGCCAGTGCCTTTGGCAGTCGAAGACCAACTTTAGTCAGGATAACTTGTACTATATGTTCCCCTTCAAAATGGCCGTTGTTGGCTCCCTTCTCGCTCAATATTTGGGAAAAGGACCAGTGCCTCTATAAATAGGGCTAGCCACCACAGTAGGAGCGCATCGAATGATCAACCGATCGAACCCTCCCCAAGCAGAACACCAACACAAGAACACCCCTCGCGAGGCTGTTCTCTCCTTGTACTGTTCATCATCAGCCCCAGAGGCAATCCACCACACCACAAACTAGAGTAGGGTATTACACCACAACGGTGGCCCGAACTAGTATAAACCTCGTGTCCCTTGTGTTGTTCATCGATTAGTCTAGATTTGCAGCGAGGCGTTCGGGCGTGGATCGGTAGGGGGAAGATCTTCGCGCGCACCCCAGAGTTCGAAGCTTAAGGGTTTAGCCGGAACCCGATATTCGAAATTTGGCGTGCCAGGTAGGGGTGCGCCGGAATCTTTCTTCCGCTATTCCGCGTTTGATCGATCATCGCATCCATGGCTGACGCTCGCCGACTTTGTGCCGAGCGTCGGGCTGCTCTCGCCGCCCGCGTCGCCTTGACGGCTCCCGTCGGTGGGCCTCTCCGTCGTTCTCCGTTGCCTGCCGCCAACGCCGCCACCGGCCCGACGGGGAACAAGCAGCAGGCATCGTCGCTGCACCCCTCAGTGCGGCGGGAAGACCGCACCGCCACTCCGTCACTGACCCCAGCTGGTTCGTCGTCGCACGCTCGTCGCGCTCCCACGGCCGCGCGGGCCGCGCTGCTCCTGGCACGCGAGCTCTTACACTACCGCTCCGTCGACGACCTCTACGACGAATGGCTCGCCCGCATCACCGAGCTCGTCAGCACCGCAGGGGGCTCTTCTACACCGTCCCTCTCACCGTCTCGCCCTTCGTCCTGTGTAGGCGACGCAGCTCAGGAGGTGCCTCCGCCACCTACTCCCCAAGAAGGTGCCCTGGCTCCAAGGCGTGCGGCCCCTGGACGAGACCCACCGCGTTGGGCGCCCGCACGGCAAGAAGGGAGCTGCCAAGAAATCCCTCGTCCCCAAGAAGGTGCTCACGTGCTCCCTGCACCGGCACGCCAAGGCCGCTGTCACACCCTAGCTAGTTCATGCATTAGAGTGTTGCATCATGTTTATTTTTTCAACAGAAACCTGAAATGGGGATGACAGAACCCCCAGCCCCCTCTGAAACAACTAGGGTTTACTAAAAATAATTCCAATGAACCTGAAATGCCCTTCAAAATGTCCATCATTTTTGTTTTGGTCCAGAACCTCTACCAAAAGTGATGCACAGTTTTCTAGGTCATCCTAAGGTCTTTGAATTAACTCATAAGTATTTGAGTTTGGGCATTTAAATTATATAAATTATTTTGAATGCTCAAATATTTCCAAACTAAAATGTTCCTTGCTGGAAATATTCCAACTAAGGACCAGGTGCAGTTTGGTAAATTTTGGAGTTGCCTAGGTATTTTTAGTAATTCAACAAACTTACAGAATAAAAAAAACAGGGAAAAAGGAAATTCTTACCTAGCGCCTACTAACTGGCCCACCTGCCGGCCCAGCCCAGCTGCCGCGCCAGCAAGCTGCTTGGCTCGGCCAGGCAGGCAGGCAGGTGCTCAGCGGCGAGGACCGCATGGGTGCCACGCACCTGGTCGCCGCCTCGCCGCTCCCCTCGTCTAGCTGATGACGGGGATCGCTCCCCCTCTCTCCCCCGAACCCCTCAGACATCTCCTCTCCTCCCCAGCTCCTCTCCCTCGCGCTCCCCAGCCATGGCCGATGCCACCGCCATCGCCCCATCGCCGTAGCCGCGCTCCCCGCCGTTCGTGCTCCGTCTCGACGTGTCTAGGAGCTCCGCCGCCATCCTCTTCGTCGAGCTAGCCGAGCCCCGCGTGCTCGTGTGGCCCGAGTCCACCGCACCGACTTCGCCCGAGTCCGCCGTCGCCGGAGATCCCCTTCAACACCGTCGCCGCATCAGTCCGTCCCCGACCCCGCTGGTTGCCTCCACGAGTGCCCTGTGAGCCTAGCTACCTCCCCTTCCCTTCCTCTCTCGCCCCCGAGCTGTGTAGCAACCACACGAAGATCACCCGCACGCACCGCCACGGAGATCGTCGCCGACGTGCTCCCGGCCATCCTCCGGTCACCTCTCGGTGTCCATCGCACTCACCACGTCGCGTAGGGTCTAACCATACACTCCCCGCACCTCACTGCATACCCTAGCCCCGAGTTCGCCTCCACCCGAACTCCGGCGGCCGCCTAGGTCGTCGCCGACGCTGATTCCGGCCACCCCGACCCCAACTAACTCCACCAAGAGCTGCGGTTTGTCCCCAGCTCCACTTGGATGCCTTCCGCGACCCATTTGGTGGACGGAACGGCCAAAATCACTTCCGCCGCCGCGTCGGGCTCGCCGGCGGCTAGACGCCGGCGTGTTTCACTTTGACCTTGACCAGGGTGGGCCCAGTTTGACCCTCCTGAGCCTATGACAAGTGGGGCCCCTTCTGCTAATTAACCCAGATTAGTTTAAACTAAATTAAGTTAGTTTAATTAACTACTGACATGCGGGACCCACTGGTCAGTTTGACCTGGACCGTCCTGTTGACTTGCTGAGGTCAGCATGACATCATGCTGACGCAGTAATCCTTTTCTGGAATTAAGATAAATCCAGAATGATTTATAAATTCCAGAAAATCCCCCAAACTTCAAAAATTCATAGTAAATCATCTGTAACTCCAAATGCAAAGTTTTATATATGAAAAATGATCAGAAAAATCCAATCTATCCATCTGTACTGGTTTCATGCATGTTTAAGCAAGTTAACCTGATGTTTAGAGCAAAACTAGATAAAGCACTTATAAGGGCCATGTATGAGTTTGAAACTTGAATCTTTGATTCGAAATGGTTCAAACCCATTTGGTTTTAGTTGCATTAGCCCAACACACTCATATTGCCATGTTTCATGCATGCATCATACTGTTGCATATTGATTGGTAATGTTGTGTATCGGTGCTCTTTGCGGCAGGTTCTGCCTCCGAGGAGTACCACGATTACCCTAACGAAGAACCATATCCATGCATCGACCCATCAGGCAAGCAACCAACCATTTGATCATATCGATACAATCCCATGTTCTCGCTCCTGCTCTCTTTTACTGCATTAAGACAACGCGTTTCAAACTGCTGTGTGCTACGGTAGTTGAACCCATTTCCTCTGCATGACCTGTCATTGCCATAGTAACTAGATGAAACCCACTAGCATGTGTAGGAGTTGATTGAGCCATATGTGTGTGATGTTCCTACCTTGCTATGCCTGCTATGCTTAGAGTCGTGTCAGGTCTGGTTCATCTGGGTGATGGGCTAGAGTGAAATGATCGTGCCGGTAATGAGAGTGATGTGGTGAACACGATTTGGTAAAGGTATCGATGAAAGGCCATGTAGAAGTACATGGTGGGTTGTTTCATTGAAGCTGTTCTTAAGCACTGAGATCTGTATGTGTGATTTAAGAATCAGCTACTACCATGCATTGGTCCCGAAACCAATGGACCCTCTCGACTTCTTATTCACCCTAGTCCTCTATCCAGGAGTTGCAAGTAGTTTCTGGTGTTTGTAGCCTACTGGAGGCCGTGGACAACGCTGACCGTAGGGGTGGGCTGTGATGCGGTAGGTACGTGGCACGGTGTACCGGATGCCCGTTAGGCATCTCGGGAACCCTGTTCACATCGTTTGGGGCTGTGAGCGAAACCCCGGCCGGATCTCCTCACGGATGGAACCCGAATAGGCGATAAACCTGGACTAGAGACTTAGGTGACTAGGTAGGTCGTGGCCGACACCCACGTTGGGCTTCTGCTTGAAGGTTGCCGAGTACATGTCGTGTAAACGGCGGTAAGTGGTGAGAGCGTGTGTGAAGAAGTACACCCCTGCAGGGTTAACATAATCTATTCGAATAGCCGCGTCCGCGGTAAAGGAGTACTTGGTTGCCTATACAGTTCATAGACAAGTAAATGGATACTACTAAAAATCTCAAGATAAGTGTGAGTGCCGAGGATGGCTCTTCCGTAGGATGACGCAGGTGGATCCTCGGTGGTGTATTGAAGTGGTGAGTAGTGGACTCGCGTGCGCAAAACCATTTCAAGTTGGTGTATCGTAGGATAGCTTAGCCAAGAGTCAAAGCTGGCTTGCTGCAATAACCCCACCAACCCTTCTTGATAATGTGCATGTATGTAAGATCTGATGTAAGTCTTGCTGAGTACCTTTGTACTCATGTTGCTTTAATTTACATTTTTTCAGAAGACGCTGCAACCCCTTCTGATGGGTTCTTCGTAGACGTTGACATCGATGAGTAGACTGAGGCCCAGGTGGTGACCCTGAGCTTGTGAAGGACCACGTAGTATAGCCAGGCTTTCCCAAGCCTCTTTTATTTTACTAGTTGTCTGTACTCAGACAAGTTACTTCCGCTGTTGGCTTGTATGTCTGTATGACTTGAATGCTGGGTCATGTGACCCGTACTTGTGTGTATGTTATGTATGGCTCTCTGAGCCTTAAATAAAGTACTTGTGTTGTAGAGTCATGTTGTGATGCCTTGTTGTATTTGCACATATCGAGCATATTGTGTGTATGATTGAAATGCTTGGTATGTGTGGGATCTGACTATCTAGTTGTTTATTCTTAGTAGCCTCTCTTACCGGGAAATGTCTCCTAGTGTCTCCACTGAGCCTTGGTAGCTTGCTACTGCTCCAGAACAATTAGGCTGGCCGGCATGTGTCCTTCTTCGTTCCTGTGTCTGTCCCTTCGGGGAAATGTCACGCGATGGGTACCGGAGTCATGTTAGCCCGCTACAGCCCGGTTTACCGGAGTCCTGCTAGCCCAGTGCTACAGCCCGGATTCACTTGCTGCTGACCGACACGTTCGATGCTGGGTCATGGATGCCTGTCCCTGTAAGTCTGTGCCACTTTGGGTTTACGACTAGCCATGTCAGCCCGGGCTCTTTACCATATGGATGCTAGCAACACTATCATATACGTGTGCCAAAAGGCGCAAACGGTCCTGGGCAAAGGTAAGACGACACCCATGGGAATACCTTGCGTGAGGCCGCAAAGTGATATGAGGTGTTACATGCTAGATCGATGTGGCATCGAGTCGGGGTCCTGACAGCGTTGGCATCAGAGCCGGACTGCCTGTAGGTTCTCGAAGCCAAACTGGTCGATGTTGAGTCTAGAAATTCTTTAGTTATATATAGGGGAATTGTTTGTGGGATGGAACATAAGGCTCTTTTTACTCCTTTATCTCATAACATTCTGATCTGAGTCAGTCTACTCTTCTACCGGGGGTTAAGGACTAGGATCCCTCCTCTCTATCAGGTTCACGTGTTACTAATCAGTAGTACCTTATAGGTTTGATGGCTACAAGCCTAGTTCAGTGCTACTACCCCATTATGCTTCTAAGATGAACCCAGAACCTTGATATGATGTTGTTTGAGTGTCTATGCAATTCTTTGTCAAATGCCTCAAATCCTTTTGAGCATTTACAGCCGTTATGCTGTCCAATTTCTGCTAGGAATCTTAATGTCTTGTGTTTATCATGTTCCAGATGGCGACCCGTCCTCAGAATCAAGTGGTTCGTTTGACTCGATGTCTAGATGTACCCGGCCATACTTCTATGTTGGTCTGGGTAATGACTGAGGCAGGGTACCGTTGGTATCCTGAGTACACGGTCGAAGAGCAATTCCGAGACTTTAATCAAAGTCAATATCTTTGCACTGTCAGGATATTTCCATCTTATCCTGGATCTACCGAGCCCCTCCACTGCTCCTATGGACTCGGGGTTACTATTGAGATGGCTGTGCAGGATGCTGCCTACTCTATGATGACCATCATGCGAGTCAGGACTGGCCTATTTCGGGACTCTGACTTCCGATATATGCCAGCATCACTCCCGGGAGCACAAGGGTATCTTCAGGCTATCTATGCTGACTCCACTCAGGAGGATTCACGAACCCGCACAACTGCACAGTTGCTTGAAGACAAGGACCGTGAAAATCGGGCCTTGAGGCTAGAGCTTTTCAATACCCGTGCTGATCATTGGGCCACTTTGACTCGATTTGCATCGGCTGTGCAAGCGGGATATATGGATATGCGAGATCTCTATCCTGTGAGATCTGCTCTGCCAGACGTGATGGATTGGCGTGATGTAGGAGGCATCACCCCACCTCATGGTCCCTGCAGGCCACCGTTTATTGGTCCAAGACCTCATCCTAGCCCCTATGGTCCACAAGCTCCACGGGACCGACTGTTTCCGGATGATCACGTTGAGCTTCCAGGCTATGGAGGTGACTTCTATGAAGACTACTACGGAGCTGTCTGAGTTAGTAGTAGTATCACTAGTATCGTACTAGCTGTATCGTCCACCGTCCTGCATGACTCGTGGGATATGCCTTAGTTTGTACCGCCTTCCGGAGGTGTAGAAAAATAATGTATAGGAGCTCGGAATGCCTCTGATGAGATGTAATCCTCTTTTCACCATAGTAGTACTTTGTTTGGTTCTGTACTAAACCTTGTATGGTGTGTATGACGATGGAATAAAAGAAGCAGTTTCTGTATCTACCATGTCATACGGATGCTCGTCTTACATTCCAAGTTATCCGTTACATTCTACATTTCTATGTCAGAATCCTATCATCCTAGACTAAACCATTGCTTTGTTTTCCTAGGATGGTTAACACCCGCACCAACCCTGCTCCCCCAGAGCAGGCCGAAGGCAGCAGAGTTGGGGAAACAAACCTGCCTCAACCACCCTCTCTAGCCGAAGTTATGCTGGAAGCCGAGAGAAACAAGCGGGAGACTAACCGTTTGTTGGAGCGCATCGAGCAAAACACAGCACACCATCAGAGGAATAACTTGGTGTCACTCAGTGATTTCATCAAGTTACATCCACCCACTTTCCACCACTCCGTCAAGCCTCTCGACGCCGATGACTGGCTTCGCAGTGTTACTCACAAATTGCGTTCTGCGCTAGTAGCTGAGGCTGATAAGGTCACCTTTGCTGCATATCATCTTGAAGGCCCCGCCAGTCTATGGTGGGAGAACTATGGAGCTATGCGCCCAGCGGGCCATGTCACTACTTGGACTGAATTCAGCGAGGCTTTCCGTGAACATCACATTCCGGAGGGTCTCATGGACCGTAAGCGTGAGGAGTTCTGCAGTTTCACTCAAGGTCGACTCTCTGTTGACGCTTACAGCAGGGAGTTCGGTAACCATGCACGGTATGCAACTGAGGAAGTTTCCACTGATGCCAAGAAGCAAGCAAGGTTCCGCAAGGGACTTAGTCCTGAGCTTCGCCGCGACCTCCGCCTGCATGAGTGCACATCTATTTAGAAGCTTGTTAACAAAGCCATCAGTGCGGAGTCTGGTCAGACTGATTATGAAGCAACACGCAAGCATGGCCGTGACATGGGTTCCTCATCCGGTGCTGGTCCACAGAAGCGCCGCGTGTGGGTGCCTAACACTGCCCTGCCACCCAGGTTCACACCAAGGCAATCCTTCCAGGCGCCTCGCCCCGCTCAACAGTTTGCACCAACCAAGCCCTATGGTGGTCCAACCAACAGTGCTCCTCCACGTACCAGTTCCATGACTTGCTTTAAGTGTGGGGAATCAGGCCACTATCTGCGCGAGTGTCCCCAGACCAACCCCAACCAATCTGGAAAAGCTGTTGGCCGTGGCAAGCCGACAAGGAAAGCATTCTACGCCAAGCCGGCCACCGCTGCACGTGGCCATGTCAACTGTATCTCTGCCGAAGAAGCTCAAGAGGATCCCAACGTCGTTCTTGGTACGCTCCTTGTTAATTGCCACCCGGCATCTGTTCTTTTCGATACTGGCGCATCTCATTCTTTCATATCCGAAAATTATGCTCGTTTGCATAACACCACATTCTGTGAGATGCCCACCTCTATGGTAATTCAAACCCCGGGATCCAAATGGCAAACTTCTAGAGTAAGCCATGGGAATGAAATTCAAGTCGACAGACTTGTTTTTCTCGCTTCTTTAATAGCTCTCAAATCTTCGGATATTAATATCATCTTGGGCATGGACTGGATGTCAGCCCATCATGCCAAAATTGATTGTTTCTCTAGGACTGTTCAACTCACACATCCTTCGGGAAAGATAGTCAATGTCTTGACCTGAGTGGCCAAGCGACAGCTATATTCTCTTAACGCCAGCCCGTTGCCAGACCTTGAAAACGTTCCGGTAGCCCGTGACTTTCCGGATGTCTTCCCAGAGGAATTGCCAGGTGTTCCACCTGACAGAGATGTTGAGTTCGTAATAGATCTCATTCCAGGGACTGTCCCGATTGCTAGAAGACCCTATAAGATGGCACCACTAGAACTAGCCGAACTTAAGAAACAACTTGATGAGTCCTTGAAGAAGGGTTTCATCCAACCTAGTTCATCTCCGTGGGCTTGCCCCGTCCTCTTCGTCAAGAAGAAGGATGGTACAGACCGGATGGTTGTAGATTATCGACCTGTCAATTTGGTCACAATTAAGAACAAGTATCCGCTCCCCAGGATCAATGACCTGTATGATCAGCTCGCTGGATCCTTAATCTTCTCTAAAATGGATTTGAGGTTGGGCTACCATTAAATCAAAATCCGGAACGGGGACATTCCTAAAACGGCCTTTGTTACTCGTTATGGCCAATACGAGTACACCGTCATGTCCTTTGGTTTAACCAACGCTCCAGCCACCTTTTCTCGGTTAATGAACTCAATCTTCATGGAGTATTTGGATAAATTCGTCGTGGTTTACCTCGATGATATACTCATCTACTCCAAGAACGAGGAAGAACATGCCGAACATCTAAGGCTAGTGTTGATGAAACTTTGAGAGCATCGCCTTTATGCCAAGTTCTCCAAATGCGAATTTTGGTTGCCTGAAGTGACCTATCTAGGACATGTAATTTCTGGTAAAGGTATTGCTATTAACCCCGAGCGAGTTCAAGCCGTCCTTAATTGGACTCCTCCTGAATCGGTCAAGCAAGTTTGGAGTTTCCTTGGCTTAGCGAGCTATTGTTGCCGTTTTGTCGAGAACTTCTCCAAAGTTGCCAAACCTCTAACTGAACTCCTCAAGAAAGATAACAAGTTCGAGTGGACTCCACAATGTGAGCACAACTTTCAGGCACTGAAAAGACGCCTGACATCTGCTCCCGTATTGGTACCACCAGATTTCTCTAAGGACTTTGTTATCTATTGCGACGCCTCGCGACAAGGACTAGGTTGCATTCTCATGCAGGATCATCACGTAATTGCTTACGCTTCACGACAATTGCACCCACATGAGGAGAATTATCCTACTCATGACCTAGAACTTGCAGCTGTAGTCTATGCACTTAAAACCTGGCGACATTACCTCCTCGGTAATCGTTGCGAAATCTTCACCGATCACCAAAGTCTGAAGTACATCTTCACCCAACCGGATTTGAATCTCAGGCAAAGACGTTGGGTTGAGTTGATCACAGCTTTCGACTTAGGGATAACTTACACCCCAGGAAAGGCCAACGTCATGGCTGATGCACTAAGTCGTAAGTCTTATTGTAACAATCTGATGTTACAACAAAGTCAACCGCTTCTCCATGAGGAATTTCGAAAACTTAACCTTCACATTGTTCCTCAAGGATTCCTTTCCACCTTGGTGGCGAAACCTACCCTTACGGATCAGATCATCAAAGCACAGAAGGTAGATCCGGGAATTTCCCGCATCAAGAGAAACATCAAGAAGGGAGTTGCGAATTGTTTCTCCATTGATGATCAAGGAGTCGTATACTTCGGGAATCGTCTAGTGGTTCCCAAGGTGCGAAACCTGAGACGATTGATCCTTAAGGAAGCTCATGAATCCCCTCTCACCATTCATCCCAGTAGCACTAAGATGTATCAGGACCTACGCCAGAGGTTCTGGTGGACCAGGATGAAGAGAGAAATTGCTCAGTATATTGCTAGTTGCGACTTCTGTCGTCGTGTAAAAGCAGAGCATCAACGGCCTGCTGGCACCCTTCAACCCTTAGCTATTCCTGAATGGAAATGGGACAAAATTGGTATGGATTTCATTACCGGTTTCCCCAGGACCAAGAGAGGGAATAACGCTATCTTCGTCGTTGTCGATCGTCTTTCCAAAGTAGCCCATTTCTTACCTGTTCGCGAGAGTATAACTGCTAGTCAATTAGCAGACTTATACATCTCCCGAATAGTGTCTCTCCATGGTGTTCCATTGGAAATTAACTCGGATCGAGGAAGTCTCTTCACCTCTCGATTTTGGGAAAGTTTCCAAAATGCTATGGGAACCCACCTTTCCTTTAGCACTGCTTTTCACCCTCAATCAAGTGGTCAAGTAGAACGTGTCAACCAGATTCTAGAAGACATGCTTCGAGCTTCTGTTATCTCATTCGGAATGGATTGGGAGAAATTCCTTCCATTTGCTGAGTTTGCTTATAACAACAACTATCAATCTAGCTTGGGTAAAGCCCCTTTTGAAGTTCTCTATGGACGAAGGTGTCGAACGCCTCTTAACCGGTCAGAAACCGGGGAAAGACAATTCTTTGGCCCGGACATGATCCAGGAAGCAGAAGAGCAAGTTCGCATTGTTCGTGAAAAGTTGAAAACAGCCCAATCTCGTCAAAAGAGTCAATACGACCGAAAACATAAGGCTATGACCTTTGAGGTTGACGAGAAGGCTTACCTTCGGGTTACTCCTCTGAAGGGAACCCATCGCTTCGGTATCAAAGGCAAATTGGCTCCTCGCTACATTGGACCCTTTCGCATTCTCGCTAAACGAGGAGAAGTTGCCTACCAATTGGAACTACCTCCGCATCTCTCCAGAGTCCACGACGTCTTCCATGTTTCTCAACTCAGGCATTGCTTCTCGGATCCTATCCATGGAGTGGACCACGAAACGCTTGATCTTCAAGATAACCTCACGTATCGAGAGTAGCCCGTTCGTATCCTCGATCAAGCCGAGCGTACCACTCGACGTCATAATATCAAGTTTCTCAAGGTTCAATGGTCGCACCATTCTGAGAAGGAAGCAACCTGGGAAAGGGAGGATCGTCTTCGACTTGAGTACCCCGCCTTCTTTCCGGAGGAACCTAAATCTCGGGACGAGATTCTTTTGAGTGGGGGTGAGTTGTCACACCCTAGCTAGTTCATGCATTAGAGTGTTGCATCATGTTTATTTTTTCAACAGAAACCTGAAATGGGGATGACAGAACCCCCAGCCCCCTCTGAAACAACTAGGGTTTACTAAAAATAATTTCAATGAACCTGAAATGCCCTTCAAAATGTCCATCATTTTTGTTTTGGTCCAGAACCTCTACCAAAAGTGATGCACAGTTTTCTAGGTCATCCTAAGGTCTTTGAATTAACTCATAAGTATTTGAGTTTGGGCATTTAAATTATATAAATTATTTTGAATGCTCAAATATTTCCAAACTAAAATGTTCCTTGCTGGAAATATTCCAACTAAGGACCAGGTGCAGTTTGGTGAATTTTGGAGTTGCCTAGGTATTTTTAGTAATTCAACAAACTTACAGAATAAAAAAAACAGGGAAATAGGAAATTCTTACCTAGCGCCTACTAACCGGCCCACCTGCCGGCCCAGCCCAGCTGCCGCGCCAGCGAGCTGCTTGGCTCGGCCAGGCAGGCAGGCAGGTGCTCGGCGGCGAGCACCGCATGGGTGCCACGCACCTGGTCGCCGCCTCGCCGCTCCCCTCGTCCAGCTGATGACGGGGATCGCTCCCCCTCTCTCCCCCGAACCCCTCAGACATCTCCTCTCCTCCCCAGCTCCTCTCCCTCGCGGTCCCCAGCCATGGCCGATGCCACCGCCGCCGCCCCATCGCCGTAGCCGCGCTCCCCGCCGTTCGTGCTCCATCTCGCCGTGTCTAGGAGCTCCGCCGCCATCCTCTTCGTCGAGCTAGCCGAGCCCCGTGTGCTCGTGTGGCCCGAGTCCACCGCACCGACTTCGCCCGAGTCCGCCGTCACCGGAGATCCCCTTCAACGCCGTCGCCACATAAGTCCGTCCCCGACCCCGCTGGTTGCCTCCACGAGTGCCCTGTGAGCCTAGCTACCTCCCCTTCCCTTCCTCTCTCGCTCCCGAGCTGTGTAGCAACCGCACGAAGATCACCCGCACGCACCGCCGCGAAGATCGTCGCCGACGTGCTCCCGGCCATCCTCCGGTCACCTCTCGGTGTCCATCGCACTCACCACGCCGCGTAGGGTCTAACCATACACTCCCCGCACCTCACCGCATACCCTAGCTCCGAGTTCGCCTCCACCCGAACTCCGACGGCCGCCTAGGTCGTCGCCGGCGCCGATTCCGGCCACCCCGACCCCAACTAACTCCACCAAGAGCTGCGGTTTGTCCCCAGCTCCACTTGGATGCCTTCCGCGACCCATTTGGTGGCCGGAACGGCCAAAATCACTTTTGCCGCCGCGTCGGGCTCGCCGGCGGCTAGACGCCGGCGTGTTTGACTTTGACCTTGACCAGGGCGGGCCCAGTTTGACCCCCGCTGAGCCTATGACAAGTGGGGCCCCTTCTGCTAATTAACCCAGATTAGTTTAAACTAAATTAAGTTAGTTTAATTAACTACTGACATGCGGGACCCACTGGTCAGTTTGACCTGGACCGTCCTGTTGACTTGCTGAGGTCAGCATGACATCATGCTGACGCAGTAATCCTTTTCTGGAATTAAGATAAATCCAGAATGATTTATAAATTCCAGAAAATCCCCCAAACTTCAAAAATTCATAGTAAATCATCTGTAACTCCAAATGCAAAGTTTTATATATGAAAAATGATCAGAAAAATCCAATCTATCCATCTGTACTGGTTTCATGCATGTTTAAGCAAGTTAACCTGATGTTTAGAGCAAAACTAGATAAAGCACTTATAAGGGCCATGTATGAGTTTGAAACTTGAATCTTTGATTCGAAATGGTTCAAACCCATTTGGTTTTAGTTGCATTAGGCCAACACACTCATATTGCCATGTTTCATGCATGCATCATACTGTTGCATATTGATTGGTAATGTTGTGTATCGGTGCTCTTTGCGGCAGGTTCTGCCTCCGAGGAGTACCACGATTATCCTAACGAAGAACCATATCCGTGCATCAACCCATCAGGCAAGCAACCAACCATTTGATCATATCGATACAATCCCCTGTTCTCGCTCCTGCTCTCTTTTACTGCATTAAGATAACGCGTTTCAAACTGCTGTGTGCTACGGTAGTTGAACCCATTTCCTCTGCATGACCTGTCATTGCCACAGTAACTAGATGAAACCCACTAGCATGTGTAGAAGTTGATTGAGCCATATGTGTGTGATGTTCCTACCTTGCTATGCCTGCTATGCTTAGAGTCGTGTCAGGTCTGGTTCATCTGGGTGATGGGCTAGAGTGAAATGATCGTGCCGGTAATGAGAGTGATGTGGTGAACACGATTTGGTAAAGGTATCGATGAAAGGCCATGTAGGAGTACATGGTGGGTTGTTTCATTGAAGCCGTCCTTAAGCACTGAGATCTGTATGTGTGATTTAAGAATCAGCTACTACCATGCATTGGGCCCGAAACCAATGGACCCTCTCGACTTCTTATTCACCCTAGTCCTCTATCCAGGAGTTCTAAGTAGTTTCTGGTGTTTGTAGCCTACTGGAGGCCGTGGACAACGCTGACCGTAGGGGTGGGCTGTGATGCGGTAGGTACGTGGCACGATGTACCGGATGCCCGTTAGGCATCTCGGGAACCCTATTCACATCGTTTGGGGCTGTGAGCGAAACCCCGGCCGGATCTCCTCACGGATGGAACCCGAATAGGCGATAAACCTGGACTAGAGACTTAGGTGACTAGGTAGGTCGTGGCCGACACCCACGTTGGGCTTCCGCTTGAAGGTTGCCGAGTACATGTCATGTTAACGGCGGTAAGTGGTGAGAGCGTGTGTGAAGAAGTACACCCCTACAGGGTTAACATAATCTATTCGAATAGCTGCGTCCGCGGTAAAGGACTACTTGGTTGCCTATACAGTTCATAGACAAGTAAATGGATACTACTAAAAATCTCAACATAAGCGTGAGTGCCGAGGATGGCTCTTCCGTAGGATGACGGAGGTGGATCCTCGGTGGTGTATTGAAGTGGTGAGTAGTGGACTCGCGTGCGCAAAACCATTTTAAGTTAGTGTATCGTAGGATAGCTTAGCCAAGAGTCAAAGCTGGCTTGCTGCAATAACCCCACCAACCCTTCTTGATAATGTGCATGTATGTAGGATCTGATGTAAGTCCTGCTGAGTACCTTTGTACTCATGTTGCTTTAATTTACATTTTTTCAGAAGACGCTGCAACCCCTTCTGATGGGTTCTTCGTAGATGTTGACATCGATGAGTAGACTGAGGCCCAGGTGGTGACCCTGAGCTTGTGAAAGACCACGTAGTATAGCCAGGCTTTCCCAAGCCTCTTTTATTTTACTAGTTGTCTGTACTCAGACAAGTTACTTCCGCTGTTGGCTTGTATGTCTGTATGACTTGAATGCTGGGTCGTGTGACCTGTACTTGTGTGTATGTTATGTATGGCTCTCTGAGCCTTAAATAAAGTACTTGTGTTGTAGAGTCATGTTGTGATGCCTTGTTGTATTTGCACATATCGAGCATATTGTGTGTATGATTGAAATGCTTGGTATGTGTGGGATCTGACTATCTAGTTGTTTATTCTTAGTAGCCTCTCTTACCGGGAAATGTCTCCTAGTGTCTCCACTGAGCCTTGGTAGCTTGCTACTGCTCCAGAACACTTAGGCTGGCCGGCATGTGTCCTTCTTCTTTCCTGTGTCTGTCCCTTCGGGGAAATGTCACGCGATGGGTACTGGAGTCCTGTTAGCCCGCTACAGCCCGGTTTACCGGAGTCCTGCTAGCCCAGTGCTACAGCCCGGATTCACTTGCTGCTGACCGACACGTTCGATGCTGGGTCATGGATGTCTGTCCCTGTAAGTCTGTGCCACTTTGGGTTTACGACTAGCCATGTCAGCCCGGGCTCTTTACCATATGGATGCTAGCGACACTATCATATATGTGTGCCAAAAGGCGCAAACGGTCCCGGGCAAAGGTAAGACGACACCCGTGGGAATACCGTGCGTGAGGCCGCAAAGTGATATGAGGTGTTACATGCTAGATCGATGTGGCATCGAGTCGGGGTCCTGACAGCCGCATCCCTGCGCAAGCACATCAAGACCCCGCGCTGCCCCTGGTAGCGGCGCGCAGGAATCCCCAGGAGCAATCCCTGCGTCAGCAAAAAGCTCCGGTGGCTACCGCCGGCTGCCGCGCCTTCACCACCGAGCTTCGCAGTGTCGCCTGGCCAGGCAAGTTCAAGCCAGATCTGCCTCCTCGCTTTGACGGCACTGCCGACCCCGCGGAGTTCCTGCAGCTCTACGAGATGGGCATCGAAGCGGCCAACGGAGACGAAAAGGTCATGGCAAATTGGTTTCCCATGGCGCTCAAAGATGGTGCCCGCACCTGGCTCCTGAACCGGCCTCCTGGCACGATCTCTTCTTGGGACGGATGCACACCCGCTTCATTGCCAACTTCCAGGGCACTCGCGACCATCCTCTGGTTATGAGTGACCTGCGCCGCATCAAGCAGCAACCTGGAGAGACCCTGCAGAAGTACATGCAGCGCTTCAACAATGCACGCCTCAAGATTCCCAAGCTGACTGAGGAGGCCATCATCTCGGCATTTTCCGAGGGAGTCCGTGACGTCAAGATGAAGGAGGAGTTGGCGATCAACGAGGATCTATGCAACTCTCTGGAGCTATTCAACCAGGCGACCAAGTGCACAAGGGCTGAGGAAGGGCGCTTCTCCCTTCTCGAGCTCCCAGCTGCTGACCCATAAGAGAAAAAAAGCCAAGACCAGGGACATGAAGCGCAAAGGAGTGGCCGTGCTCGTAGCAGAGCCAGACACGAAGCATGGCAGGGACCAGTCGGAGTCGTCCAAGGGCAGCCGGTACTGCGTGTACCACGACCTCCACACCCACAAGACAAACGAATGCCAAGAGCTCAGGGCCGTGCGAGAAGGGCGCATCGGTCGACGCCCCAAGCGCAACGATCGGGGCTATGACCGAGGAGGAGGAAGAGGTGGAGGACGATGGGACGACCGAGGCCCTCGCCAGGAGTGGCGTGGCTGCCCTCGCGAGGACCGCTGGCAGGACCAGGCTCGCAATGGGGCTTGGAGGGATCAGCCTCGCGAGGATCGCCCGCAGGGCAACGTAGGCCTTCCTCCTCTGCCACCACCGCCAAGAAGGAATGAGGACCATCATCAGGACAAGGGGGCTAGGAGCTTCCAGGAGCCGCGTGCAATCGCTTGCATCCTGGGCGGTGCGCAGGCCCCAGCCTCTCAGCGCGTCTTCAAGCAGTTCGCTCGTGAGGTGAACGCAGTCCTCCCCAAGCTCGAGGCCACGCGCCCTCTCAGGTGGTCCACGTACGCCATCACGTTCAATTCAATAGACTAGCTCAAGTGTGCGGCTACGGCCGATGTCCTCCCAATGCTTTGCTCCCCAGTCATTAGCAATGTGCAAGTCATGAGGACCCTCTTCGATGGCGGCGCAGGGCTCAACTTTCTGTCCATCGAGACGTTCAACCATCTCCAAGTGTCGTATGGTCAGCTTCAGCCAACCAAGCCTTTCTCAGGAGTCACCGACGGTTCCACCACCCCGATATGGCAGGTTCGCCTCCCTGTCACCTTCGGGCAGCGCAAGAACTACCATACCGAGTTCATCGACTTCGACGTTGCCACATCCGCCTGCCATACAATGCCATCCTCGGGTATCCGGCCCTGGCCAAGTTCATGGCAGTGACTCACCATGGTTAGAATGTCCTCAAGATGCCGGGAAGCGGCGGAGTCATCACAGTCCCCTGCGAAGAGAAAGACGCGATGTGCTCTCTCGAGCGCGCCTTCCAAGTTGCATCAGTTGAGGACCCAGACAGCAAGAGTGGGAACCTTCCCAAGGCAGTTCCTAAGAAGAAGAAGACATCTCCCAGCTCAAGGCCTTAGGAGGCAGGCGTCTCCGGAGGCGCCGCGTTAGGATCTGCGCCCGTGCCAGGGGCGCCTCCCTCCATCGCATAGGAAGGCATGCCCGGCGCCCTCCTCGGGCAAGGCTCGGGGGCTCTCTCCTAGAGGGCCTCAGACCTTGCCAAGGTCACAAGCGAGGCGCTCGGGCACCACTTGGAGGCGCGCTTCACAGCGTGTTTCCCTCAGGAAGGCATGGGGCAAGGAAGGCCCAACCCTCAGGAGTTCGTCGCCAAGGTCACTCAGGAGTTGCAGGAATCAAGACTCATGCGTGGCGATCGCCGCCTCCCCGGCATGCCCCCCCATCCAGGCGAGGATGGCAGGCTGCGCGTCTGCATCGACTACCCAGGGCTCAACCGAGTCGTGTCTCAGGAGCGTTTCTGGCCTTCGCGCGTGGGACGTTGCGAGGGTCCACCACACAGCTACGTTCGCATGCCCTTCGGCCTGCCGAACGCAGCTGCAGCCCACCAGCGTCTTATGCAGAGCATTCTGGAAGCTCCGGAGGTCAGGCACCGCGCCTTCTCGGCAGAGATGGGAATGGACCTTGAGGAGCAGCCCGGACCCCCAGAGCCTCCCGAGGCTCAGGGCTCCGATGGCTCATGAGGATCGGCTTCTTCATCGCACATCGTCAGCTGCTCCAACACCCGCTCTACAATGATATCAGGTGACATCTTTCGAGTCTCATTTCAGCCGGGAGCGCCCCCAGGGCTGCATTATTCCCAGGTCGTGCGGGCCAGTCCCTGCGGCATGTATCCCTTTTGCTTATGTCTTTAGTTTACCTTTCTGGGGGCACCCCTCGGGCTGCATCATCCCCAAGCCGCTCGGGCCTGACCCAGTGGCATGTATCTCTCCCGCTTTTATCTAAGCTGATTCTCCTTGCATACTTGACCTGCCTATGATCATTGTCTGCTCGATTGACACCTACCTTTGGAGCCGGTCGCGCTGGCACGACGCTTGTGCATGGGTCCGTCCCTGCAACGTCGACAAACCTGAGTGGTCGAGCTCTGGCCTGCGGCAGCCCCGCAAAGTGCTACCTCACCAGGCCATCAGTGCCCTCGCCAACGTGGGGGGCGTCGTGAACCCCCACTCTCTCCCTCACCCATGCGATCCGCTCGCGCGTTAAAAGGGGGCTCCTGAGCATCGCGACTCAGGACCTCGTACTGGCTCTCCAGCCCTCACCCCCCGGCCTTGTACGCGGCATCGCGACCTGGCATACCAGCGTTGGCTGAGCTCGCTCGAGGGCCGGGACCTGAGGACGTACAACACAAAGGAGAGCGTGGAGAAGGGAGGAGAAGCTCACGAGGGCCTGACCCAGCGACATCCCAGCTGCCGACGCGCAAGTCTGGCACCTCGCGAAGGAATGGCTCCATGCTCTCAAGATAAGTCTCACCCCATGAATAGCTAATTGATGCGACACCAAACCCTCCACTCAGTGCAGTGATACGTCTCCAACGTATCTATAATATTTGATTGTTCCATGCTATTATACTACCTGTTTTGGATGCTTATGGGCTTTATTCTACATATTTTTATCATTTTTGGGACTAACCTACTAACCGGAGGCCCAACCCGTATTGCTGTTTTTTTGCCTATTTCAGTATTTCGAAGAAAATGAATATCAAACGGAGTCCAAACGGAATGAAACCTTCGGGAGCGTTATTTTTGGAGCAAATCTGATCCGGAGAGCCTGGAGTGCAAGTCAAGAAAGCTCCGAGGGCCCCACGAGATAGGAGGCCCCCCCGTAGGGCGCGCCCCCTGTCTCGTGGGCCCCTCGGGCGTCCACCAACGTACTTCTTCCTCCTATATATACCTACGGACCCTGAAAACATCCAGGGGCACCACGAAACACAATTTCCACCACCGTAACCTTCTGTATCCGCAAGATCCCATCTTGGAGCCTTCGCCGGTACTCTGCCGGAGGGGGAATCAACCACGGAGGGTCTCTACATCAACATCCTTGCCCCTCCTATGAGTTATGAGTAGTTTACCTCAGACCTACGGGTCCATAGTTATTAGCTAGATGGCTTCTTCTCTCTTTTTGGATCTCAATACAATGATCTCCCCCCTCTCTTGTGGAGATCTATTCGATGTAATCTCTTTTTGCGGTGTGTTTGTCAAGATCCGAAGAATTGTGAGTTTATGTTCAGATTTATCTATGGTTATTAATTGAATCTTCTCTGAATTCTTTTATGTATGATTGAGTTATCTTTGCAAGTCTCTTCGAATTATCGGTTTGGTTTGGCCTACTAGATTGATCTTTCTTGTCATGGGAGAAGTGCTTAGCTTTGGGTTCAATCTTGCGGTGTTCTTACCCAGTGACAGAAAGGGTTGCAAGACACATATTGTATTGTTGCCATCGAGGATAACAAGATGGGGTTTATATCATATTGCATGAGTTTATCCCTCTACATCATATCATCTTGCTTAATGCGTTACTCCGTTCTTATGAACTTAATACTCTAGATGCATGCTGGATAGCGGTCGATGTGTGGAGTAATAGTAGTAGATGCAGGCAGGAGTCGGTCTACTTGTTTTGTATGTGATGCCTATATACATGATCATGCCTAGATAACGTCATAATTATTCGCTTTTCTATCAATTGCTTGACAGTAATTTGTTCACCCACCGTAATGCTTATGCTCTTGAGAGAAGCCTCTAGTGAAACCTATGGCCCCCGGGTCTATCTCTTATCATATTTGCTTTCAATCTACTTTTATTTGCATCTTTACTTTTCTTGCATCTATATCATAAAATACCAAAAATATATTTATCTTATCATACTATCTTTATTAGATCTCACTTTCGCAAGTGGCCGTGAAGGGATTGACAACCCCTTTATTGCGTTGGTTGCGAGTTCTCAATTTGTTTGTGTAGGTGCGTGGGACTTTTGAGGAGCCTCCTACTGGATTGATACCTTGGTTCTCAAAAACTGAGGGAAATACTTACGCTACACTTGCTGCATCACCCTCTCCTCTTCGGGGAAAACCAACGCTAGCTCAAGACATAGCAAGAAGTATTTCTGGCGCCGTTGCCGGGGAGGCCTTCGCTCAAGTCAAGACATACCAAGTACCCATCACAAACTCATCTCCCTCGCATTTACGTTATTTGCCATTTGCCTCTCGTTTTCCTCTCCCCCACTTCACCCTTGCCGTTTTATTTGCCCTCTCTTTCCCAATCTCCTCCTCTTTTTCTTTCGCCTTTTTATTGTTTGCCTTTTTGCTTGCTCGTGTGTTAGTTTGTTCACCTTGTCACTATGACTAGTCTCTTATCTTCTCCGTTATCTCCCGAGAATGAAGTTTTAAATTTTAAGCAAAGGGAGGGAGAAAATCTAAAAGACGCTTGGTATAGAATTTGCAATGCTCAAAATCGATCTACCAGGAAGCAATCTACTTCAGTTCTTCTTCGTAATTTTTATATGGTGCTAATCCTTGGTTTAGATATATCCTTGATACCATTACCGGAGGGAATTTCTTGGGTAGCCATACTTTTGATTCTTACAATGCTTTAATAGATTTATTTGGCTCACCACCTCCTTTGATTAATGGAACTATGTTAACTTTGGAGCATGTTATGCAAAGACTTGAAATTATTGAGAATAAAGTTTCTACCATTGAATCAATTGAAAATCTTGATAAAAAGATCCACAATCAAATTACCCAATATGGATCTACGGTAGGAACAACTTTGAAAAATATTAAAGAAAAAGAACCCATAGTTAACGAGAAAATAAATCTAGATTCCACAAGAATCGATAAACTTGAGGGTATCATTACCAACTTGGGAACCGCTTTTTATTCCATTCAAAACACTCCAAGTTCGTCTACTAAAAAACCTAAGCTTACTTATGTTCCTAAGAGTAAGGATGAATCATCTAGTAAGGAAACTGCGGATCTTAAATCTATAAGTGTTCATCCCAATCTTTTTGCCATCATTAAGGAACCTTTTGCTATGAATGATTTTTTCGATCTTGTGCCTAAGAGTTTGATAATTACTAGAAAGAAAGAAATTTCTAAAAAAGATAGATGCCTCATTGAAGAATTTCCCACCAAAGAAGGCACTCGTTAGATATATCCTTGCTTTTATGCCTAGCTAGGGGCGTTAAACGATAGCGCTAGTTCGGAGGCAACCCAATTTTTTTTATGTTCTTTGTTTTTGTTCCTGTTTAGTGTTAGATTTTGTTTCTACTTTCTGTTTAGATGTGTTTTTATCTTTTAATTAGTGTTTGTGCCAAGTAGAACCTATAGGATAAACTATGATGATGGTTGATTTGATTCTGCTGAAAAACAGAAACTTTGCGCTCACGAGAAAACAATCAATAAATCACAGAAAAGAGCTTTTGCGTTGATTCTTTTTGCTGATGAACAATAAACAAATTGTCCAGTATGTCCTATTTTGGTAGGATTTTTGGAGTTCCAGAAGTTTGCGTTAGTTACAGATTACTACAGACTATTCTGTTTTTGACAGATTCTGTTTTTCGTGTGTTGTTTGCTTATTTCAATGCATCTATGGCTAATAAATTAGTTTATAAACCATAAGGAAGTTGGAATACAGTAGGTTTAACACCAAAATAAATAAAGAATGAGTTTATTGCAGTACCTTATGTGGTGGTTTTGTTTTCTTTCACTAACAGAGCTTGATTTCCTGTTGAGTTTTGTGTTGTGAAGTTTTCAAGTTTTGGGTAAAGCTTTTATGGACTATGGAATAAAGAGTGGCAAGAGACTAAGCTTGGGGATCCTTATGACACCCCAAGATATTCAAGAATAGCCAAAAGCCTAAGCTTGGGGATGCCCCGGGAAGGCATCCCCTCTTTCGTCTTTGTTCATTGGTAACTTTACTTGGAGCTATATTTTTATTCGCTACATGATATGTGTTTTGCTTGGAGCGTCGTGTATTATATTGGTCTTTGCTTGTTATTTTACCACAATCATCCTTGTTGTAACACACCTTTTTGGATAAGCCTATTTGATTAGAATTTGCTAGAATACTCTACGTGCTTCACTTATATCTTTTGAGCTTGATAGTTTTTGCTCTAGTGCTTCACTTATATCTTTTAGAGCATGGTGGTGGATTAATTTTATAGAAATTGATAGTTTATAATGCTTAACTTATATTATTTTGAGAGTCTCTTAGAACAGCATGGTATTTGCTATGGTTTTAATTTGGTCCTAGAATGATGAGCATCCAAGTTGGGTATAATAAAAACTACCATAGAAAGTGAATTGGATGCTATGATCAATTTGATGCTTGATAATTGTTTTGAGATATGGAGGTAGTAATATTAAAGTCATGCTAGTTGGGTGATTATGGATTTAAAGAATGCTTGTGTTGAAGTTTGTGATTCCCGTAGCAGGCACGTATGATGAACCGCTTTGTGATGAAGTTGGAGCACAATTTTGTTTATTGATTGTCTTCCTTATGAGTGGCAGTCGGGGACGAGCGATGGTCTTTTCCTACCAATCTACCCCCTAGGAGCATGCGTGTAGTGCTTTGGTTTTTGATGACTTCTAAATTTTTACAATAAGTATATGAGTTCTTTTGATTAATGTTGAGTCCATGGATTATACGCACTCCTTTCACCCCTTTTATTGCTAGCCTCTCTTGTATCATGCCACTTTCGCTGGTACCGTACACCCACCATACTCCTTCCTCAAAACAGCCACCATACCTACCTATTATGACATTTCCATAGCCATTCCGAGATACATTGCCATGCAACTTTCCACCGTTCCGTTCATATGACACACATTACTTTTGTCATATTGCTTTTTGCATGAACATGTAGTTGACATTGTATTCGTGGCAAAGCCACCGTTCATAATCCTTTCATACATGTCACTCTTGATTCATTGCATATCCCGGTATACCGCTGGAGGCATTCATATAGAGTCATATTTTGTTCTAAGTATCGAGTTGTAATTGTTGAGTTGTAAAAAAATAAAAGTGTGATGATCATCATTATTAGAGCATTGTCCCAGTGAGGAAAGGATGATGGAGACTATGATTCCCCCATAAGTCGGGATGAGACTCCGGACGGAAAAAAAATAGGCCATAAAAAAAAGAGAAAAGGCCCAAATAAAAAAATGAGAGAAAAAGAGAGAAGGGACAATGCTACAATCCTTTTACCACACTTGTGCTTCAAAGTAGCACCATGATCTTCATCATAGAAAGTCTCATATGTTGTCACTTCCATTTACTAGTGGGAATTTTTCATTATAGAACTTGGCTTGTATATTCCAATGATGGGCTTCCTCAAAATGCCCTAGGTCTTCGTGAGCAAGCAAGTTGGATGCACCCCACTAGTTTCCTTTTGTTGAGCTTTCATATATTTATAGCTCTAGTGCATCCATTACATGGCAATCCCTACTCACTCACATTGATATCTATTAATGGGCATCTCCATAGCCCGTTGATACGCCTAGTTGATGTGAGACTATCTTCTTCCTTTTTGTCTTCTCCACAACCACTGTTCTATTCCACATATAGTGCTATGTCCATGGCTCACGCTCATGTATTGCGTGAAAGTTGAAAAAGTTTGAGATTATTAAAGTATGAAACAATTGCTTGGCTCGTCATCGGGGTTGTGCATGATTAAATATTTTGTGTGATGAAGATATAGCATAGCCAGACTATATGATTTTGTAGGGATAACTTTCTTTTGGCCATGCTATTTTGAGAAGACATGATTACTTGTTTAGTATGCTTGAAGTATTTCTTTCTTATATCAATATGAACTTTTATTTTGTATTACTTGGATCTGAACATTAATGCCACAATGAAAGAAAATTACATTATGAATTATGCTAGGTAGCATTCCACATCAAAAATTCTTTTTTTATCATTTACCTACTCGAGGACGAGCAGGAATTAAGCTTGGGGATGCTTGATACGTCTCCAACGTATCTATAATTTTTGATTGTTCCATGCTATTATATTACCTATTTTGGATGCTTATGGGCTTTATTCTACATATTTTTATCATTTTTGGGACTAACCTACTAACCGGAGGCCCAGCCCGTATTGCTGTTTTTTTGCCTATTTCAGTATTTCGAAGAAAAGGAATATCAAACGGAGTCCAAACGGAATGAAACCTTCGGGAGCGTTATTTTTGGAACAAATCTGATCCGGAGAGCCTGGAGTGCAAGTGAAGAAAGCTCCGAGGGCCCCACGAG
>NC_041389.1:94777629-94817062 GCF_002162155.2 Triticum dicoccoides | reverse complement strand
GCGCCCCCTGTCTCGTAGGCCCCTCGGGCGTCCACCACGTACTTCTTCCTCCTATATATACCTACGGACCCCGAAAACATCCACGGGCACCACGAAACACAATTTCCACCACCGTAACCTTCTGTATCCACGAGATCCCATCTTGGAGCCTTCGCCGACACTCTGCCGGAGGGGGAATCAACCATGGAGGATCTCTACATCAACATCCTTGCCCCTCCTATGAGTTGTGAGTAATTTACCTCAGACCTACGGGTCCATAGTTATTAGCTAGATGGCTTCTTCTCTCTTTTTGGATCTCAATACAATGATCTCCCCCTCTCTTGTGGAGATCTATTCGATCTAATCTCTTTTTGCGATGTGTTTGTCAAGATCCAATGAATTGTGAGTTTATGTTCAAATTTATCTATGGTTATTAATTGAATCATCTCTGAATTATTTTATGTATGATTGAGTTATCTTTGCAAGTCTCTTCGAATTATCGGTTTGGTTTGGCCTACTAGATTGATCTTTCTTGCCATGGGAGAAGTGCTTAGCTTTGGGTTCAATCTTGCGGTGTTCTTACCTAGTGACAGAAAGGGTTGCAAGACACGTATTGTATTGTTGCCACCGAGGATAACAAGATGGGGTTTATATCATATTGCATGAGTTTATCCCTCTACATCATATCATCTTGCTTAATGTGTTACTCCGTTCTTATGAACTTAATACTCTAGATGCATGCTGGATAGCGGTCGATGTGTGGAGTAATAGTAGTAGATGCAGGCAGGAGTCGGTCTACTAGTTTTGGATGTGATGCCTATATACATGATCATGCCTAGATAAAGTCATAATTATTCGCTTTTCTATCAATTGCTTGACAGTAATTTGTTCACCCACCGTAATGCTTATGCTCTCGAGAGAAGCCTCTAGTGAAACCTATGGCCCCCGGGTCTATCTCTTATCATATTTTCTTTCAATCTACTTTTATTTGCATCTTTACTTTTCTTACATCTATATCATAAAATACCAAAAATATATTTATCTTATCATACTATCTTTATTAGATCTCACTTTCGCAAGTGGCCGTGAAGGGATTGACAACCCCTTTATTGCGTTGGTTGCGAGTTCTCAGTTTGTTTGTGTAGGTGCGTGTGACTTTTGAGGAGCCTCTTACTGGATTGATACCTTGGTTCTCAAAAACTGAGGGAAATACTTACGCTACACTTGCTGCATCACCCTCTCCTCTTCGGGGAAAACCAACGCTAGCTCAAGACGTAGAATGCAGCTCTGTGGCGGCGATGTTGCTTTCCTTTCTCGCTTTTTGGAGGCTGCTTGGGCGCTAAAGGGGACCTCCTGAGCATCGCGCCTCATGGGCTCTTAATGGACCTCGGGCCGCTCACCTCCTGGCCTTGACCACAACATAGCGACCTGGCATACCAGCGACGGCTGAAGCCTGGCTGGGGACCGGGACCTATCAGCATAGAGCACCAAGTCGTCGTGAGGTTAGAAAGGGGGAACCAAGCCGAGACAGGAAAAACATCTTGCACCGCTTCATGATAAGGATAAATATCAACAAAAGACACAACAGACACTTTACATGCCCCCACAGGGTACTTCCTTGATTCCTCGCAACAAACAAAAGACGCAAATCCAAAGGAGCCCTAACTACATGTGCTTCTGTAGCCGACGCCGTCATCAACAGTGGGCCACCAAGCGCCGGCGCCAACACCATCCAGATCAGCTGCGTCAGCGACCTGACGCAGCTACCTTGCTCCGGGCGCGGCGCGAGCTCGGAGGCTCGTAGCTGCCGTCGCTTGTCTCCGGAGTCACGAGAAGCTCGGGAGAGCCGCTGGACTCCCAAGCATCGCTGCTGCTGCTGCTGGGGGAGCCGCTGGACTCCCAAGCGTCGCTGCTGCTGCTGCTGGGGGAGCCGCTAGGGAAGCAAGTGGTAGGTCTAGCCCTCGCCGCGGCGACATCCTGGCCTCCCCCTCTGGGGCAGCACTCCAGCCGGCGTCCTTCCACATCGAAGACCTTGAAGAGCACCAGGGAGGCGCCGTCGTATTCGAGATGAATCACGAGGGCACCTCCTGTTCGACAGACCCGTGCGATTTCGCCCAGCCCTGGGTCATGTAAACCTTGCCCGGAGCGACGACCTCGACCTCTGCTCTGGTCGCTGGGGTACCGCAGTCAGCGTGCTGCAGCCAAAGCTCAAGAGGCCCCCTCCGCGGCATCTCGAAGGCAAAGAAGGGAGGAAGGTGTATCCAGGAGCTTGGAGGCATGGCGGCGTGGAGTACGAGCTCGCGAGAAGAGTCCGTGGCATGGACTCCAGGGGCGATGGCGCGCACGGCCACCACTCGACGACGCCGCCGACGGTGCAGGCGAAGCTGCTCAGCGTCTTCCTCTCCAGGGCCCTAGGACCGGGCGTACAAGGGTAGCGGAAACCCAGGGGGTGGCCGCTCGTACCAAGGCCTCGATGTCTCCGGCCGAGCGACCTCGTCACAGCGGCTGGGGACCGGTCGCTTCTTCGGCGGGAGCGGGTCGGGCCCCTCTCGGGGGGCCTTTCCTTTCTCCTTGGCTGAGAACCGGCGAATCAGTGCCATCGGCGACAAGATAGAGAAGTAGGGAAGAAGAAGCGGGTGGAGCGCGAAGAGATGGACTACGGGGGCTCACGCCTCGCCGTACTTATAGTCCGGAGGAGGCCAACCGTCGGCCTCCACGATCGCAGGTAATCATGACCCATCTTTGTATGCAGGGACTCGTCAAATCGGCAGTTGCCGAGGCAGCGTGGGGAAGCGGAGACACCCACGTCCAAATCAACCACCACACGGCGACCAAGGCCGCAGGCTGTTGGGGCCCGTGGCGCTTTGCACTTGCCCTTTCGCTTTGCCGCTAAGCCAAGTCTGAGCATGCCTTGGGCCCGGGGGCTACTGTCGGCGTTCTGGGAACGGGGGTCCCCAGACTTGCCTGCCTGCGGCCTGCGGCGTGGCTCGAGGAGTGGCCCAGTACGGCCCATCTTCATCAACTCAAGCTCAAGACCATCGCGAGGGGCCAAGCCTCGCGGGGCGGACGACGCAAGGCTTCCTCGGGAGCGGCCTCGCCAGGCAGGCTTGCGAGGAGGCGGAGAGATCAAGGCAGGGGTACCTCGCGAGGTACTCCTGACGCAAGCCATGATGATCGAGGCCAGGTGATGACCCACAAGTGTAGGGGATCTATCGTAGTCCTTTCGATAAGTAAGAGTGTCGAACCCAACGAGGAGCAAAAGGAAATGATAAACCGTTTTCAGTAAGGTTTTCTCTGCAAGCACTGAAATTGTAGGTAATAGATAGTTTTGTAAAAAGATAAATAGTAATGAGTAACAAGTAAACAAAGTAAATAAAGTGCAGCAAGGTGGCCCAATCCTTTATGTAGCAAAGGCTAAGCCTGGACAATTTCTAATAATGAGAAAGGAGCTCCCGAGGACACATGTGAATTATCATCAAGCTAGTTTTCATCACGCTCATATGATTCGCGTTCGGTACTTTGATAATTTGATATGCGGGTGGACCGGTGCTTGGGTACTGCCCTTACTTGGACAAGCATCCCACTTATGATTAACCCCTATTCCAAGCATCCACAACTACAAAGGAAGTATTAAGGTAAACCTATCCACAACATTAAACATATGGATCCAAATCAGCCCCTAACGAAGCAACGCATAAACTAGGGTTTAAGCTTCTGTCACTCTAGCAACCCATCATCTACTTATTACTTCCCTATGCCTTCCTCTAGGCCCAAATAATGGTGAAGTGTCATGTAGTCAACATTCACATAACACCACTAGCGGAAAAGACAACACACATCTCATCAAAATATCGAACGAATACCAAATTCACAAGACTACTAATAGCAAGACTTCACCCATGTCCTCAGGAACAAACGTAACTACTCACAAAGCATATTCATGTTCATAATCAGAGGGGTAATAATATGCATTAAGGATATGAACATATGATCTTCCACCAAGTAAACCAATTAGCATCAACTACAAGGAGTAATCAACACTACTAGCAACCCACACATACCAATTTGTGGTTTTGATACAAGATTGGATACAAGAGATGAACTAGGGTTTTGAGAGGAGATGGTGCTTGTGAAGATGTTGATGGAGATTGACCCCCTCCAGATGAGAGGATCGTTGGTGATGATGGTGGTGATGATTTCCCCCTCTCGGAGGGAAGTGTCCCTGGCAGAACAGCTCCGCCAGAGCCCTAGATTGGTTCCGCCAAGGTTCCGCCTAGTGGCGGCGGAGTTTCGTCCCGTAAGCTTGCCCACGATTTTTTCCATGGTAAAAGCCCTCATATAGAAGAAGATGGACACCGGAGGGCCACCAGGGGGCCCAGGAGACAGGGGCGCACCCAGTAGGGGGGGCTCCTGGACAGGGTGTGGGCCCCCTGGTGTACTTCTTCCGCTCAATAATTCTTATTAATTCCAAAAATAGGTTTCGTGGAGTTTCGGGATTTTTGGAGCAGTGCAGAATAGGTTTCCAATGTTTGCTCCTTTTCCAGCCAGAATTCCAACTGCCGGCATTCCCCCTCTTCATGGTAAACCTTGTAAAATAAGAGAGAATAGCCATAAGTATTGAGATATAATGTGTAATAACAACCCATAATGCAATAAATATTGATATAAAAGCATGCTGCAAAATGGATGTATCAACTCCGCCAAGCTTAGACCTCTCTTGTCCTCAAGCGGAAGCCGATATCGAAAAATATGTTAACATGGTTAGAGATAAAGGTGTCGATAAAAATAAAATACGGACATGAGGGCATCATGATCATTCTTATAATAGCAACATATATAGATCTTATCATATGATTTCGTATGCTCAAGTAACAATCAATTCACAATGTCAAGTATGGTTCAAAAACCTCAATGAGAACTAACAAACTATAATCTCAGTCATTGAAGCAATCACAATTTATCATAACATCAGAAAGAGTCAACAATAGAGCTTTTTAGCAAGTTCACATACTCAACTATCTTGTAGTCTTCTACAATTGATAACACTCACGCAAAACTTGTGGTTATGGAGTTTCAGCTGGACACTGAGAAAGATAGGGGCTTATTGTGTTGCGTCCCAACGTATTCACCTTTAGGTGATGTCAACAATAATAGCCCATGCTAACTTACATCCAATTGGATATATATATCATGATCTTTCAAACATGAAGAGCTTGCCAAAGGATAAAATGAAAAAGGGGAAAGGTGAGGATCACCTTGACTCAAGCATAAAGTAAAAACATAAAGTAAAAGATAGGCCCTTCCAGAGGGAAGCAGAGGTTGCCATGTGCGTTTAGGGTTGGATGCATAAAATCTTAATGCAAAAGAACGTCACTTTATATTGCCCCTTGTATGTGGACCTTTATTATGCAGTTCGTCGCTTTTATTACTTCCACAACAAGATCGTACAAAGCTTATTTTCTATGCACTAATAAGTCATACATATTTAGAGAGCAATTTTTATTGCTTGCACCGATGACAACTTACTTGAAGGATCTTACTCAATCCATAGGTAGGTATGGTGGACTCTCATGGCAAAAACTGGGTTTAAGGATATTTGGAAGCACAAGTAGTATCTCTACGTGGTGCACGGAATTTGGCTAGCATGAGGGAGAAAGGCAAGCTCAACATGTTCGGAAGGTCAATAACAATATACTTTAACTGAGATGTGAGAAAACATAAACCATTACGTTGTCTTCCTTGTCCAACGTCAACTCTTTTAGCATGTCATACTTAATGAGTGCTCCCAATCATAAAAGGTGTCCAAGATAATATATTTATATGTGAACCACTCTTTCCTTATCACTTCCTATTAATTGCAACGATGACCAAAACTACGTTTATCAACTCTCAACTATTTTTATGCCTCATACTTTCTATATATGAAGTCATCACTAGCCATAAGATCAATATGAACTCTTTAATTCTTTCTACTTTCTCAAGATCATAGCAACATAGCAAAGCCCTTGACTCAACACTAATCTTTATTATAGATAGCTCACAGACTCGATTACAAAAAGAGATCACAAAGAAAAACTCAAAACTACTTGATATCAAAACTTCAATCTACTAGATCAAGATACTACTAAAAGGATCAAACTAAATAAAATGGTAAATATAAGAGTGTGATGGTGATACGATACTGGGGCACCTCCCCCAAGCTTGGCAGTTGCCAAGGGGAGTGCCCATACCCATGTTATTATGTCCTAGGAGGTGGTGAAGTAGGAGTTGTTGATGATGTAGGCTTGTCCCTTAATTTACGCTTGAGTATAATATTTTGCTCCTTTAGGTCCTCGATCTCCTGCTCAAGGCTTAATTCCTGCTTATTTTCCTGCAAGAGACGAAAAGGGATAAACTCGATCTTTGGCTTCTTTCCTCTATCAGGGAGGCTTGACTTTTTAAACTCCACATGCATGTCCCCAGGCTGAGGTAATGGGGCTTCGTCTTCGCCTGAGCTCGTCTGCTCCTTTACTTTAGACTCATAGTCTTCCTCTTCTTCAGAGGTCCAGCCATCACGATCCAAGTCCCCGTAGACCTTAGGGTCTGCGAGGTAATCAGCCACATAACTTTCTCCTTCCGAATGCTGGGACGACATATTGCTCTAAATCTGAAACAGAAACAACTCGAAGCGAAAACAGGGGATATTTGCGTGATACGGTGGTCAAAAACTCCTAGAATATATATAATGAATTTTTACCGACCAAAATACGTAACGTGCAAGAAAACAGAGTCCGGGAGGCACCAGAGGTGCCCATGAGACAGGGGGCGCGCCCAGTACGGCTGGGCGCGCCCTCCACTCTCGTGGGGGCCTCGTGTCCCTTTCGGACTACTTCTTTCTTCCTAAAATTCTTAAATATTCCAAAACTGATAAAAATTGCCATTGGAGTTGTTTTGGAGTCGGTTTACTTACCGTACCACATACCTATTCCTTTTCGAAGTCTGGAACATTCTGGAAAGTGTCCCTTATGTATTCCTCCGGGGTTATGGTTTCAATAATATTAGTTTCAACATTGATAGGATTACGTGAAATATCATGTTTAATTCTTTGACCGTTTACCACCCTCGGACTTGTGCCTTCGAAGTTGTTGGTTTTTATGGCACCAGAACGATAGACCTCCTCGATAACATAGGGACCTTCCCATTTAGAGAGAAGCTTTCCTGCAAAAAATCTTAAACGAGAGTTGAATAATAACACATAATCTCCTACGTTAAACTCATGCTTTTGTATCCTTTTATCATTGCCAGCGTTTGATTTTTTCTTTGAATAGCTTGGCATTCTCATAGGCTTGGGTTCTCCATTCATCAAGTGAGCTAATATCAAACAACCTCTTCTCACCGGCAAGTTTGAAGTCATAGTTGAGCTCTTTAATAGCCCAATATGCTTTATGTTCAAGTTCAAGAGGTAAATGACATGCTTTTCCATAAACCATCTTATATGGAAACATACCCATAGGATTTTTGTATGCCCATAATGCATCATTCAGTTTTTTGGACCAATTCTTTCTAGATCTATTCACAGTCTTTTGCAAAATTAATTTGAGCTCTCTATTGCTCAACTCTACTTGACCACTAGACTGCGGATGATAAGGAGATGTGATTCTATGATTGACATCATACTTAGAAAGCATCTTATGGAAAGCACCATGAATAAAATGTGAACCACCATCAGTCATAAGATATCTAGGGACTCCAAACCTCGGAAAAATAACTTCTTTAAGCATTTTAATAGAAGTGTTATGATCAACACTACTAGTTGGAATAGCTTCTACCCACTTAGTAATGTAATCAACATCGACTAAAATATGTGTTTAACCATTAGAGGCAGGAAAAGGTCCCATATAATAAAAGCCCCAAACATCAAACGGTTCAATAACAAGAGAATAATTCATCGGTATTTCTTGACGTCTACTAATGTTACCTATTCTTTGACATTCATCCTTAGATAAGACAAACTTACGAGCATCTTTGAAGTAGGCCAGTAAAAACCAGATTGTAGTACCTTGTGTGCAGTTCTATCTCCAGCGTGGTGCCCTCCGTAGGATTCAGAGTGACACTTGCGTAGGATCTGTTCCTGTTCGTGCTCAGGCGCACAACGTCTAATAACACCATCTACTCCTTCTTTATAAATGTGTGGATCATCCCAAAAGTAATGTCTTAAATCATAAAAGAACTTTTTCTTTTGCTGGTATGTGAAACTAGGAGGTGTAAATTTAGCAACGATGTAATTAGCATAATCAGCATACCAGGGAGCAGTACGAGAAGCATAAATGACCGCTAATTGTTCATCAGGAAAGCTATCATCAATAGGCCGTGGGTCATCAAGAACATACTCTAACCTAGACAAGTTGTCTGCAACGGGGTTCTCAGCTCCCTTTCTATCAATAATATGTAAATCAAATTCTTGGAGCAGGAGAACCCATCTAATGAGCCTAGGATTAGCATCTTTCTTTTCCATAAGACATTTAATAGCGGCATGATCAGTGTGAATAGTAACTTTGGAATCAACAATATAAGGTCTAAACTTATCACATGCAAACACAACTGCTAAGAACTCTTTTCAGTAGTAGCATATTTTCTTTGGGCAGTATCAAGAGTCTTACTAGCATACTGGATAACATTCAATTTCTTATCAACTCTTTGCCCTAGAACAGCACCTACATCATAATCACTAGCATCACACATAATTTCAAAAGGTAAATTCCAATCAGGTGGCTGAACAATTTGTGCAGTGATCAAAGATTTCTTAAGTATTTCAAATGCTTCTACACAATCATCATCAAAGACAAAAGGAATATCTTTTTGCAATAAATTAGTCAGAGGCCTAGAGATCTTAGAAAAGTCCTTAATGAACCTCCTATAAAAACCGGCATGACCAAGGAAACTTCTTATACCTTTTATGCCCTTGGGACATGGCATCTTTTCAATAGCATCTGCTTTGGCTTTGTCGACTTCAATACCTCTCTCAGAAATCTTATGCCCCAAAACAATGCCTTCATTAACCATAAAGTGACACTTTTCCCAATTCAGGACGAGACTAGTGTCTTCGCATCTCTGCAAAACTCGATCAAGGTTGCTCAAACAATTATCAAAAGAGGATCCATAAACGGAGAAGTCATCCATGAAATACCTCACAAATCTTTTCACAAAAATCAGAGAATATAGCCATCATGCATCTTTGAAAGGTAGCAGTTGCATTACATAAACCAAAAGGCATACGTCTATAAGCAAAAGTACCGAAAGGGCAAGTAAAAGTAGTTTTTGATTGATCTCTGATGACCCACAAGTGTAGGGGATCTATCATAGTCCTTTCGATAAGTAAGAGTGTCAATCCCAACGAGGAGCAGAAGGAAATGATAAGCGGTTTTCAGTAAGGTTTTCTCTTCGAGGACTGAAATTGTAGGTGATAGATAGTTTTGTGATAAGATAAAATAGTAACAAGCAACAAGTAAATAAAGTGCAGCAAGGTGGCCCAATCCTTTATGTAGCAAAGGATAAGCCTGGACAATTTCTAATAATGAGAAAGGAGCTCCTGAGGACACATTGTGAATTATCATCAAGCTAGTTTTCATCACGCTCATATGATTCGCGTTCGGTACTTTGATAATTTGATAGTGGGTGGACCGGTACTTGGGTACTGCCCTAACTCGGACAAGCATCCCACTTATGATTAACCCCTATTGCAAGCGTCCCCAACTACAAAAGAAGTATTAAGGTAAACCTAACCATAGCATTAAACATATGGGTCCATATCAGCCCCTAACAAAGCAATGCATAAACTAGGGTTCAAGCTTCTGTCACTCTAGCAACCCATCATCTACTTATTACTTCCCCATGCCTTCCTCTAGGCCCAAATAATGGTGAAATTTCATGTAGTCGACGTTCACATAACACCACTAGAGGAAAAGACAACACACATCTCATCAAAATATCGAACGTATACCAAATTCCCAAGACTACTAATAGCAAGACTTCACCCATGTCCTCAGGAACAAACATAACTACTCACAAAGCATATTCATGTTCATAATCAGAGGGGTAATAATATGCATTAAGGATATGAACATATGATCTTCCACCAAGTAAACCAATTAGCATCAACTACAAGGAGTAATCAACACTACTAGCAACCCACACATACCAATTTGTGGTTTTGATACAAGATTGGATACAAGAGGTGAACTAGGGTTTTGAGAGGAGATGGTGCTGGTGAAGATGTTGATGGAGATTGACCCCCTCCCGATGAGAGGATCGTTGTTGAAGACGTTGGTGATGATTTCCCCCTCCCCGGGGGAAGTGTCCCCGGTAGAACAGCTCCGCTAGAGCCCTAGATTGATTCCGCCAAGGTTCCGCCTCGTGGTGGCGGAGTTTCGTCCCGTAAGCTTGCCCCCGATTTTTCCAAGGTAAAAGTGATGATATAGCAGAAGATGGACGTCGGAGGCCCACCAGGGGGCCCATGAGATAGGGGCGCACCCTATAGGGGGGGGAGCCCCCTGTCTCCTGGATAGGGTGTGGGCCCCCTAGCCTATTTATTTCGCTCAAAAATTCTTATTAAATCCAAAAAGTTGTTTCGTGGAGTCTCAGGACTTTTGGAGATGTGCAGAATAGGTTTCCAATGTTTGCTCCTTTTCCAGCCAGAATTCCAGCCGTCGGCATTCCCCCTCTTCATGGTAAACCTTGTAAAATAAGAGAGAATAGCCATAAGTATTGAGATATAATGTGTAATAACAGCCCATAATGCAATAAATATTGATATAAAAGCATGATGCAAAATGGACGTATCAACTCCCCCAAGCTTAGACCTCGCTTGTCCTCAAGCGGAAGCCAAAATCGAAAAATATGTCCACATGTTTAGAGATAGAGGTGTCGATAAATATAAAATACGGACATGAGGGCATCATGATCATTCTAATAACAGCAACATATATAGATTTTGTCACATGATTTCCTATGCTCAAGTAACAAGCAATTCACAATGTCAAGTATGGTTCAAAAACTTCATTGGAAACCAACAAACTATAATCTCAGTCATTGAAGCAATTGCAATTTATGGTAACATCAGAAAGAGTCAACAATAGAGCTTTTCAGCAAGCTCACATACTCAACTATCTCGTAGTCTCCTACAATTGCTAACACTCATGCAGTACTTGTGGTTATAAAGTTTCAGCTGGACACTGAGAAAGATAGGGGCTTATTGTTTTGCCTCCCAACGTATTCACCTTTAGGTGATGTCAACAATAATAGCCCATGCTAACTTACATCCTATTGGATATATATATCATGATCTTTCAAACACGAGGAGCTTGCCAAAGGATAAAATGAAAAAGGGAAAGGTGAGGATCACCTTGACTCAAGCATAAAATAAAAAGCATAAAGTAAAAGATAGGCCCTTCGCAGAGGGAAGCAGAGGTTGTCATGCGCGTTTTGGGTTGATGCATAAAATCTTAATGCAAAAGAACGTCACTTTATATTGCCCCTTGTGTGTGGACCTTTGTTATGTAGTCCGTCACTTTTATTACTTCCACAACAAGTTCGTACAAAGCTTATTTTCTCTGCACTAATAAGTCATACATATTTAGAGAGCAATTTTTATTGCCTGCACCGATGACAACTTACTTGAAGGATCTTACTCAATCCATAGGTAGGTGTGGTGGACCCTCATGGCAAAATTGGGTTTTAAGGAAATTTGGAAGCACAAGTAGTATTTCTACTTGGTGCAAGGAATTTGGCTAGCATGAGGGCGAAAGGCAAGCTCAACATGTTTGGAAGGTCGATGACAATATACTTTATCTGAGATGTCGGAAAACATAAACCATTATGTTGTCTTCCTTGTCCAACATCAACTCTTTTAGCATGTCGTACTTAATGGGTGCTTCACAATCATAAAAGATGTCCAAGATAATATATCTATGTGTGAACCCCCCTTTCCTTATCACTTCCTATTAATTGCAATGATGACCAAGGCTACGTTCATCAACTCTCAACAATTTTTATGCCTCATACTTTCTATGTGTGAAGTTATCACTATCCATAAGATCAATATGAACTCTTTTATTCTTTCTACTTTCTCAAGATCATAGCAACATAGCAAAGCCCTTGACTCAACACTAATCTTTATTATAGATAGCACACGGACTCGATTACATAAAGAGATCACAATGCAAAGCTCAAAACTACTTGATATCAAAGCTTCAAACTACTAGATCAAGATACTACTAAAAGTATCGAACTAAATAAAGCGGTAAAGATAGGAGTGTGATGGTGGTACGATACCGGGGCACCTGCCCCAAGCTTGGTAGTTGCCAAGGGGAGGGCCCATATCCATGTGATTAAGTCTCCTTCTTCATAGTTGGTGTTATGATCTTCTTGGCGATGATGCCCTTCAGGATATGGTTCTCCTCCTCGAGCTTATTGACTTGTTGTTTGAGGTCCATAATTTCTTTACGGAGCTTGCCCGTAACGGCCAAAGCTCCTTTTACCCAAGGATGCTGCATAGCTTCTGGAGAACAAGTGAAACTCTTTTTCATATTTTCATAAGAAAGAAATCTAGAGTTAGAAGGGGTGACCAAAACAGGGACAGCCAGGCCAGGTAGTTCCCCCGTAGTGAATTCTGCTCGGAGACGAGAGGTAACTTCTTAATCTTCCTCCGTGGCATCTATCCTTTTTAAATCAGCCTCCATCTCATCCTCCGTTGACAGTCCAAAGTGGTAGGCATCTCTATTTGCTCCTGGACTTGGCATTGGGTGAGAAACCCGGCTCTCCCCAACTGACTCCTGAGAAGACATCTTGCTTTATTTTGCAACAGAAACAGCTCGAAACGAAAACAAAGGATATTTGTGTGATACAGTGGTCAAAACCTTCGGGAGTATATATAATGAATTTTTACCGACCAAAATACATAACATACAAGAAAACAGAGTCCGGGAGGCACACGAGGTGCCCATGAGACAGGGGGCGCACCCTACGGGGGGGCGCCCTCCACTCTCGTGGGAGCCTCATGTCCCTTTCAGACTACTTCTTTCTTCCTAAAATTCTTAAATAATCCAAAACTGATAAAAATTGCCATTAAATTTGTTTTGGAGTCGGTTTACTTACCGTACCACATACCTATACCTTTTCGGAGTCTGAAACGTTCTGGAAAGTGTCTCTTATGTATTCCTCAGGGGTTACGGTTTCAATAATATTAGTTTCAACATTGATAGGATTACGTGAAATATAGTGTTTAATTCTTTGACCGTTAACCACCCTTGGACGTGTGCCTTCGAAGTTGTTGATTTTATAACACAAGAACGATAGACCTCCTCGATAATGTAGGGACCTTCCCATTTTGAGAGAAGTTTTCCTGCAAAAAATCTTAAACGAGAGTTGAATAATAACACATAATCTCCCATGTTAAACTCACGCTTCTGTATCCTCTTATCATGCCAGCGTTTGACTTCTTCTTTGAAAAGCTTGGCATTCTCATAGGCCTGGGTTCTCCATTCATCAAGTGAGCTAATATCAAATAACCTTTTCTCACCGGCAAGTTTGAAGTCATAGTTGAGCTCTTTGATAGCCCAATATGCCTTATGTTCAAGTTCGAGAGGTAAATGACACGCTTTTCCATAAACCATCTTATAAGGAGACATACCCATAGGATTTTTGTATGCAGTTCTATAGGCCCATAATGCATCATCAAGTTTTTTGGACCAATTCTTTCTAGATCTATTCACAGTCTTTTGCAAAATTAATTTGAGCTCTCTATTGCTCAACTCTACTTGACCACTAGACTGCGGATGAGAAGGAGATGCTATTCTATGATTGACATCATATTTAGCAAGCATCTTACGGAAAGCACCATGAATAAAATGTGAACCACCATCAGTCATAAGATATCTAGGGACTCCAAACCTCGGAAAAATAACTTCTTTAAGCATTTTAATAGAAGTGTTATGATCAGCACTACTAGTTGGAATAGCTTCTACCCACTTAGTAACGTAATCAATAGCAACTAAAATATATGTATAACCATTAGAGGCAGGAAAAGGTCCCATATAATCAAAGCCCCAAACATCAAATAGTTCAATAACAAGAGAATAATTCATAGGCATTTCTTGACGTCTACTAATGTTACCTATTCTTTGACATTCATCGCAAGATAATACGAACTTTCGAGCATCTTTGAAGAGAGTAGGCCAATAAAAACCAGATTGTAATACCCTGTGTGCAGTTCTATCTCCAGCGTGGTGTCCTCCATAAGACTCAGAGTGACACTTACGTAGAATCTGTTCCTGTTCATGCTCAGGTAAACAACGTCTAATAACACCATCTACTCCTTTATAAAGGTGTGGATCATCCCAGAAGTAATGTCTTAAATCATAAAAGACCTTTTTATTTTGCTGGTATGTGAAACTAGGCGATATATATTTAGCAACAATGTAATTAGCATAATCAGCATACCAAGGAGCAGTACGAGAAGCATTGACGACCGCTAATTGTTCGTCAGGAAAGCTATCATTAATAGGCAGTGGGTCATCAAGAACATTCTCTAGCCTAGACAAGTTATCTCCAATGGGGTTCTCAACTCCTTTTCTATCAATAATATGCAAGTCAAATTCTTGGAGTAGGAGAACCCATCTAATGAGTCTAGGCTTAGCATCTTTCTTTTCCATAAGATATTTGATAGCAGCATGATAAGTGTGAATAGTAACTTTGGAATCAACAATATAAGGTCTAAACTTATCACATGCAGACACAACTGCTAAGAACTCTTTTCCAGTAGTAGCATAATTTCTCTGGGCAGTATCAAGAGTCTTACTAGCATACTAGACAACATTCAATTTCTTATCGACTCTTTGCCCTAGAACAACACCTATAGCATAATCACTAGCATTGCACATATTTTCAAAAGGTAAATTCCAATAAGGTGGCTGAACAATAGGTGCAGTGATCAAAGCTTTCTTAAGTGTTTCAAAAGCTTCTACACAATCATCATCAAAGACAAAAGGAATATCTTTTTGCAATAAATTAGTCAGAGGCCTAGAGATTTTAGAGAAGTCCTTAATGAACCTCCTATAAAAACCGGCATGACCGAGGAAGCTTCTTATACCTTTATGTCCTTGGGACATGGTATCTTTTCAATAGCATCAACTTTGGCTTTATCAACTTCAATACCTCTCTCGGTGATCTTGTGCCCCAAGACAATGCCTTCATTAACCATAAAGTGACACTTTTCCCAATTCAGGACGAGGCTAGTGTCTTTGCATCTCTGCAAAACTCGATCAAGGTTGCTCAAACAATCATCAAAAGAGGATCCATAGATGGAAAAGTCATCCATAAATACCTCACAAATATTTTCACAAAAATCAAAGAATATAGCCATCATGCATCTTTGAAAGGTAGCAGGTGCATTACATAAATCAAAAGGCATACGTCTATAAGCAAAGGTACCAAAAGGGCTAGTAAAAGTAGTTTTAGATTGATCCTTCACAGACACAGGTATTTGAGAGAAGCCAGAATAACCATCTAGAAAGCAAAAATGTGTGTGCTTGGACAGCCTTTCTAGCATTTGATCAATAAAAGGTAAAGGGTAATGATCTTTCTTAGTAACTTTATTTAACTTACGAAAATCAATTACCATCCTATAACCTATAATAATTCTTGGTGGGATCAATTCATATTTATCATTAGGAACGACGGTGATACCTCCCTTTTTAGGGACACAATGGACAGGGCTTACCCATTCACTATCAGCAACGGGATAAATAATACCTGCCTCAAGGAGCTTTAGTATTTCCTTTCTTACCACTTCCTTCATCTTGGGATTTAATCGTCTTTGAGGATCTCTAACTGGTTTGGCATCGTCCTCCATATTAATTTTATGTTGACATAACGTGGGACTGACGCCCTTAAGATCATCCAGAGTATATCCAATAGCAGCTCGGTGCTTCTTCAGAGTTTTCAATAATCTTTCTTATTCTTTCTCTGAAAGGTTAGCACTAATAATAATAGGATATATTTCTTTTTCATCAAGATAAGCATACTTAAGATTATCAGGTAATGGTTTGAGTTCAAACACGGGATCACGCTTGGGTGGAGGGGGATCCCCAAGAATTTCAACGGGAAGGTTATGTTTCAGCATAGGTTCCTGTTTAATGAACACCTCGTCTATTTCTTCCCTTTCCTTCATAAACATATCGTTTTCATGGTCTAACAAATATTGTTCTAACGGACCAGTTGGAGGAACAGCAATGGAAGCAAGACCAATAATCTCATCCTTATTAGGTGGTTCCCTTTCACGAGGTTGTCTACTAAACTTAGCAAAATTAAACTCATGAGACATACCATCTATGCCAACAGTGACAATATTCTTTTCACAATTAATCTTAGCACTAGCAGTATTCAAGAAAGGCCTACCAAAGATAATGGGGCAAAAGGCATCTTGTGGGGAAGCAAGAACAAGAAAATCAGCAGGGTATTTAACCTTCCAACACCAAACTTCAACATCTCTAACAATCACAATAGGTTTAATGGTATCCCTATTAGCAAGCTTAATAGTAACATCAATGTCTTCTAATTCAACGGGTGCAATGTCGTGCATAACTTCTTTATAAAGATCATAAGGTATCGCACTAGCACTAGCACCCATATCGCATAAGCCATGATAACAATGATCTCCTATTTTAACAGAAATAACAGGCGTGCCTACAACAGGTGTACGTGTCTTAGTATCAGGTCTAGCAATATTAGAAGTCTCACCCAAGAAAGAAATAACATGCCCTTCTAAGTCCTCATCCAAGAGATCTTTAACCATAGCAATACTAGGTTCAACATTAATTTGCTCGGGAGGTGTATAAGTCCTAGTATTACTCTTACAAACGACAGTTGAAGCTTTAGCATGACCCTTTATCCTAACAGAAAAAGGAGGTTTTTCAACATAAGAAGTAGGAACAATAGGATCGCTATAGGTAATAGTCTTTTCTTCGACTGTAATAGGTGCAACTACTTTCACTTCAACAGGAGGATTATATTTAAACCACTTCTCTTTAGGGAGATCAACGTGAGTAGCAAAAGATTCACAAAAAATAGCTACTATATCAGAGTCAAGTCCATACTTAGTGCTAAATCCACAAAAAACATCGGTATCCATAAAAGATTTAACACAATCGAACTTATGTGTCATACCTGACTCCTTACCATCGTCGGAACCCCAATCTTCAGAGTTGCGTTTAATTCTTTCCAATAAGTCCCATTTGAAATCAATGGTCTTCAGCATATAGGAACCAACACAGGAAGTATCAAGAAGGTTGCGATTATCAAGAGAAAGCCGAGCATAAAAATTCTGAATAATCATTTCCCGAGAGAGCTCATGATTGGGGCATGAATATATCATTGACTTAAGCCTCCCCCAAGCTTGAGCGATGTTTTCTCCTTCGCGAGGCTAGAAATTATATATGTAATAACGATCACAATGAACAAGATACATAGGATAAAACTTCTGGTGAAATTCCAACTTCAGTCGCTTATAATTCCAAGATCTCGTATCATCACATAACCTATACCATGTCAATGCATCTCCCTTCAAAGATAAAGGGAATACATTCCTTTTGACGACATCATCGGGAATACCTGCAAGCTTAAATAATCCACAAACTTCATCCACAAAGATAAGGTGTAAATCGGGATGCAATGTTCCATCTCCTGTAAATGGATTAGCTAGCAGTTTCTCTATCATACCCGAAGGAATCTCAAAGTAAATATTTTCATAAAGTTCAGTAGGTTGAGGAGCAAATCTTTGCTCTTCTGGTCAGGGTGAAGATACCCCGAACAAGCCCCCTCAAAGGATTAGTTTCCATAGTGACAAGTAACAGAAAATTTCAGCACACTATATAAATGTTTCCTTACCAAGTTCCACTCACCAAAAGCGCTACACTCCCCGACAACGGCGCCAGAAAAGAGTCTTGATGACCCACAAGTGTAGGGGATCTATCGTAGTCCTTTAGATAAGTAAGAATGTCGAACCCAACAAGGATCAGAAGGAAATGATAAGCGGTTTTCAGTAAGGTTTTCTCTGCAAGCACTGAAATTGTAGGTAATAGATAGTTTTGTAAAAAGATAAATAGTAACGAGTAACAAGTAAACAAAGTAAATAAAGTGCAGCAAGGTGTCCCAATCCTTTATGTAGCAAAGGATAAGCCTGGACAATTTCTAATAATGAGAAAGGAGCTCCCGAGGACACATTGGGAATTATCATCAAGCTAGTTTTCATCACGCTCATATGATTCGCGTTTGGTACTTTGATAATTTGATGTGTGGGTGGACTGGTACTTGGGTACTGCCCTAACTTGGACAAGCATCCCACTTATGATTAACCCCTATTCCAAGCGTCCGCAACTACAAAAGAAGTATTAAGGTAAACCTAACCACAACATTAAACATATGGGTCTATATCAGCCCCTGACGAAGCAACGCATAAACTAGGGTTCAAGCTTGTGTCACTCTAGCAACCCATCATCTACTTATTACTTCCCCATGCCTTCCTATAGGCCCAAGTAATGGGGAAGTGTCATGTAGTCGACGTTCACATAACACCACTAGAGGAAAAGACAACATACATCTCATCAAAATATCGAACGAATACCAAATTCACATGACTACTAATAGCAAGACTTCACCCATGTCCTCAGGAAGAAACGTAACTACTCACAAAGCATATTCATGTTCATAATTAGAGGAGTAATAATATGCATAAATGATCTGAACATATGATCTTCCACCAAGTAAACCAATTAGCATCAACTACAAGGAGTAATCAACACTACTAGCAACCCACAGGTACCAATTTGTGGTTTGATACAAGATTGGATACAAGAGATGAACTAGGGTTTTGAGAGGAGATGGTGCTGGTGAAGATGTTGATGGAGATTGACCCCCTCCCGATGAGAGGATCGCTGGTGAAGATGTTGGTGATGATTTCCCCCTCCCGAAGGGAAGTGTCCCCGACAGAACAGCTCTGCCAGAGCTCTAGATTGATTCCGCCAAGGTTCCGCCTCGTGGCGGCGGAGTTTCGTCCCGTGAGCTTGCCCCCGATTTTTTCCAGGGTAAAAGTGATGATATAGCAGAAGATGGACACCGGAGGCCCACCAGGGGGCCCAGGAGATAGGGGGCGCGCCCCCTGTCTCCTGGATAGGGTGTGGGCCCCCTGGCCTATTTCTTTCGCTCAAAAATTCTTATTAAATCCAAAAAGTTGTTTCGTGGAGTCTCAGGACTTCTGGAGATGTGCAGAATAGGTTTCCAACGTTTGCTCCTTTTCCAGCCAGAATTCCAGCTGCCGGCATTCCCCCTCTTCATGGTAAACCTTGTAAAATAAGAGAGAATAGCCATAAGTATTGAGATATAATGTGTAATAACAGCCCATAATGCAATAAATATTGATATAAAAGCATGATGCAAAATGGACGTATCAATCTCCCGCTGACACAGGTATTTGAGAGAAACGAGAATAACCATCTAGAAAGCAAAAATGTGTGTGTTTGGATAGTCTTTCTAGCATTTGATCAATAAAAGGTAAAGCGTAATGATCTTTCTTAGTAGCCTTATTTAATTTACGGAAATCAATTACCATCCTATAACCTGTAATAATTCTTTGCGGGATCAATTCATCTTTATCATTAGGAACGACAGTGATACCTCCCTTTTTAGGAACACAATGGACAGGACTTACCCATTCACTATCAGCAACGGGATAAATTATACCTACCTCAAGGAGCTTTAGTATCTCCTTTCTTACCACTTCTTTCATCTTGGGATTTAGTCGTCGTTGAGGATCTCTAACTGGTTTGGCATCATCCTCCAATTTAATTTTGTGTTGGCATAACGTGGGACTAACGCCCTTAAGATCATCCAGAGTGTATCCAATAGCATCTCGGTGCTTCTTCAGAGTTTTCAAAAATCTTTCTTCTTCTTGCTCTGAAAGTTAGCACTAATAAAACAGGATATATTTTCTTTTCATCAAGATAAACATACTTAAGATTATCAGGTAAAGGTTTGAGTTCAAACATGGGATCACCCTTGGGTGGAGGGGGATCCCCAAGAATTTCAACGGGAAGATTATGTTTCAGCACAGGTTCCTGTTTAAGGAACACTTCATCTATTTCCCTTCTTTATTTCATAAACATATCATTTTCATGGTCTAGCAAATATTGTTCTAACGGATCAGTAGGAGGCACAACAATGGAAGCAAGGCCAATAATCTCATCCTTACTAGGTGGTTCTCTATCACGAGGTTGTCTATGAAACCTAGCAAAATTAAAATCATGAGACATACCATCTAAGCCAATGGTGACAGTATCTTTTTCACAATCAATCTTAGCACTAGCTGTATTCAAGAAGGGTCTACCAAAAATAATGGGACATAATTCATCTTGTGGGGAAGCAAGAACAAGAAAATCAGCAGGGTATTTAACTTTCCCACACAAAACGTCAACATCTCTAACAATCCCAACTGGTTTAATGGTATCCCTATTAGCAAGGTTAATAGTAACATCAATGTCTTCTAATTCAACGGGTGCAATGTAGTGCATAATTTATTTATATAAATCATAAGGTATCGCACTAGCACTGGCACCCATATCACATAAACCATGATAACAATGATCTCCTATATTAACAGAAATAACAGGCATGCCTATGACAGGTCTATGTGTCTTAGTATCTGGTCTAGCAATATTAGCAGTTTCATCACAGAAATAGATAACATGCCCATCTAAATCATCATCCAAGAGATCTTTAACCATAGCAATACTAGGTTCAACATTGATTTGCTCAGGAGGTGTAAAAGTCCTAGTATTACTCTTACGAACAACAGTTGAAGTTTTAGCATGATCCTTTATCCTAACAGGAAATGGGGGTTTCTCAACATAAGTAGTAGGAACAATAGGATCACTATAGGTGATAGTCTTTTCTTCAACTGTAATAGGTGTAACTACTTTAACTTCAACAGGAGGATTATATTTAAACCACTTCTCTTTAGGGAGATCAACGTGAGTAGCAAAAGATTCACATAATGAAGCTACTATCTCGGAGTCAAGTCCATACTTAGCGCTAAATCCACGAAAAGCATCGGTATTCATAAAATATTTAACACAATCGAACTTAAGTGTCATACCTGACTCCTTACCATCGTCGGAACCCCAATCTTCAGAGTTGTGTTTAATTCTCTCCAATAAGTCCCATTTGAAATCAATAGTCTTCAGCATATAAGAACCAACACAGGAAGTATCGAGCAGGTTGCGATTATTAAGAGAAAGCCGAGCATAAAATTTTTGAATGATCATTTCCCGAGAGAGCTCATGATTGAAGCATGAATATAACATTGACTTGCCTCCCCCAAGCTTGAGCGATGCTTTCTCCTTCGCGAGGCCAGAAATTATATATGTAATTACGATCACGATGAACAAGATGCATAGGGTAGAACTTCTGGTGAAATTCCAACTTCAATCGCTTATAATTCCAAGATCTCGTATCATCACATAGCCTATACCATGTCAATGCATCTCCCTTCAAAGATAAAGGGAAGACCTTCCTTTTGACAACATCATCGGTAATACCTGCAAGCTTAAATAATCCACAAACTTCATCCACAAAGATAAGGTGTAAATCGAGATGCAATGTTCCATCTCCTGTAAATGGATTAGCTAGCAGTTTCTCTATCATACCCGAAGGAATCTCAAAGTAAATATTTTCATAAAGTTCAGTAGGTTGAAAAGCAACTCTTTGCTCTTCTTGTCGGGGTAAAGATACCCCGAACAAGCCCCTCAAAGGATTAGTTTCCATAGTGACAAGTAACAGAAAATTTTAGCACACTATATAAATGTTTCCTTACCAAGTTCCACTCACCAAAAGTGCTACACTCCTCGGCAATGGCGCCAGAAAAGAGTCTTGATGACCCACAAGTGTAGGGGATCTATCGTAGTCCTTTCGATAAGTAAGAGTGTCGAACCCAACGAGGAGCAGAAGGAAATGATAAGCGGTTTTCAGTAAGGTTTTCTCTACAAGCACTGAAATTGTAGGTAATAGATAGTTTTGTAAAAAGATAAATAGTAACGAGTAACAAGTAAACAAAGTAAATAAAGTGCAGCAAGGTGGCCCAATCCTTTATGTAGCAAAGGATAAGCCTGGACAATTTCTAATAATGAGAAAGGAACTCCTGAGGACACATGGGAATTATCGTCAAGCTAGTTTTCATCACGCTCATATGACGCGTTCGGTACTTTGATAATTTGATATGCGGGTGGACCGGTGCTTGGGTACTGCCCTTACTTGGACAAGCATCCCACTTATGATTAACCCCTATTGCAAGCATCCGCAACTACAAAAGAAGTATTAAGGTAAACCTAACCACAACATTAAACATATGGATCCAAATCAGCCCCTAACGAAGCAACGCATGAACTAGGGTTTAAGCTTCTGCCACTCTAGCAACCCATCATCTACTTATTACTTCCCTATGCCTTCCTCTGGGCCCAAATAATGGTGAAGTGTCATGTAGTCGACGTTAACATAACACCACTAGAGGAAAAGACAACACACATCTCATCAAAATATCGAACAAATACCAAATTCACATGACTACGAATAGCAAGACTTCACCCATGTCCTCAGGAACAAACGTAACTACTCACAAAGCATATTTATGTTCATAATCAAAGGGGTAATAATATGCATTAAGGATCTGAACATATGATCTTCCACCAAGTAAACCAATTAGCATCAACTACAAGGAGTAATCAACACTACTAGCAACCCACGGGTACCAATTTGTTGTTTTGATACAAGATTGGATACAAGAGATGAACTAGGGTTTTGAGAGGAGATGGTGCTGGTGAAGATGTTGATGGAGATTGACCCCCTCCAGTTGAGAGGATCGTTGGTGATGATGATGGTGATGATTTCCCCCTCCCGGAGGGAAGTGTCCCCGGCAGAACAGCTCCGCCAGAGCCCTAGATTGGTTCCGCCAAGGTTCCACCTCGTGGCGGCGGAGTTTCGTCCCGTAAGCTTGCCCACGATTTTTTCCAGGGTAAAAGCCCTCATATAGCAGAAGATGGACACCGGAGGGCCACCAGGGGGCCCAGGAGACAGGGGGCGCGCCCCCACCCTCCTGGACAGGGTGTGGGCCCCCTGGTGTACTTCTTCCGCTCAATAATTCTTATTAATTCCAAAAATAGGTTTCGTGGAATTTCAGGATTTTTGGAGCAGTGCAGAATAGGTTTCCAATGTTTGCTCCTTTTCCAGCCAGAATCCAGCTGTCGGCATTCCCCCTCTTCATGGTAAACCTTGTAAAATAAGAGAGAATAGCCATAAGTATTGAGATATAATGTGTGATAACAGCCCATAATGCAATAAATATTGATATAAAAGCATGATGCAAAATGGACGTATCACCAGGCGGGCGCCGGCCTGTCCAGTGTCGTTGTTTCCTCTTTGGTGCAAAGGGGCAAGCACAGGTGCGGAGTACCGAGGCATCAGGCAAAGGTTACCGTTTCGGTGCAACAAGACCAAGACCAGCAGAGCGGCAGGACGGAGGTCACTGTGGAGCCCAAGACGGCGTCATCGCCAGTGCCTTTGGCAGTCGAAGACCAACTTTAGTCAGGATAACTTGTACTATATGTTCCCCTTCAAAATGGCCGTTGTTGGCTCCCTTCCCGCTCAATATTTGGGAAGAGGACTAGGGCCTCTATAAATAGGGCTAGCCACCACAGTAGGAGGGCATCGAATGATCAACCGATCGAACCCTCCCCAAGCAGAACACCAACACAAGAACACCCCTCACGAGGCTATTCTCTCCTTGTACTATTCATCATCAACCCAGAGGCAATCCACCACACCACAAACTAGAGTAGGGTATTACACCACAACGGTGGCCCGAACTAGTATAAACCTCGTGTCCCTTGTGTTGTTCATCGAGTAGTCTAGATTTGCAGTGAGGCGTTCGAGCGTGGATCGGTAGGGGCAAGATCTTCGCACGCACCCCAGAGTTCAAACCTTAAGGGTTTAGCCGGAACACGATATCCGACAGTATGGACTTGAAACTTTGTGCTATTATTAACTCCGATTCCTAGCACATTGCATTGCCATGAATCTTGCCACGTTTGAAATCTTCCTATCCAGCAAGACTACTCCGTAGATTAGTCTTTGATTGAAAATTTAGGGTTAGGTTTCAGCCGAATTCATCTCGGACCGACCAAGTTGTAGAAATCGGTCTCACCGATTTGGCTTAGGCCATTGCACATGTGATTCTTGGTCCGACCGAGAATTGCAAATCGGCGTGACCAAGATCGATCCTCTGTGAAACCCTAGCAGTCTCGGTGCCACCGAACTGTGACTCGGTCTTACCGAGTTCACTAGTTTAGGTTCCAAAAGCTGCTTCGGTATCACCGAGTTCACAAATCGGTAGCTCCGAAATGCTTTCTGTGGAAAACTAAAACTAAGGTTTTGACTCAATTTTTTTTTTTGCAAAAACCTCTGTGCTTTGTGATACTCATCTACTCTACCTCATCTACATCTATTCACAGGGTCTGCCGTCAGAGTTTGCATCATGTCAAATCAGAGTGACAGTCAGAACAAGTCTGAGGAGCAAGTTCAGATGAGTGAGGGCACTAGTCCCTCCAGTACCTCAGATGAGGGTAGCAGGAGCACACCCAGCAATTTGCCAAAAGCAGCCACTAGGACAAGGAGGAAGAGAACCTCAGACTCTGAAGATGAGGACTATGTGGCTGTTGATGATGAGGCCACTTCTAAGAAGAAGGTGCTGAAAAAGGAGTATGGCACAGCTGTTTCCACAAAGCCAGGAATGAAGACCAAGGCTCCTGCAAGAAGAGTTCCAATGTCTAAGGCCAGAGCCTCTACTCAAGTAACTTTGGGTTCTGAACCCAAAGAACCAGTTGTGGCTGAGAAGAAAAGGAAAGAAAGGGTCAAGAAGACCATGGCCAGAGTAGTTGGGAAGCCCTCAATGATGGAAGAAGAGGAAGAGGATGCTGCAAAAGCTCCTAAAGCTCAGAAGCTAATGGGAGATGCAATCAAGTCAGGGGCTGCTCCATCTAAGCCCAAAGCTGCTCACAAGGCTGCTCACCAGCACCCAAGTCTAAACCCAAGAGGAACACCAGAAACATACCTGCGTCTGAGAAGAACAAGGCCCCAATGCCTGAAGCTACCGTAGAAGATGAAGATTCTCTTGTGTTGAGAAAGTTGAAGCCCAAGATTTCCGATCACGATGATGCTCATCCAGTTGCAGAAGACATGCATATCAGAAAGGATGCTGGACTGAGATTGTGGAGATAATCGGATCCTTATGCTGTGAGGAGAAGGACAGCAGTTGACTACAGATTTCACACAAAGGAGCAACATGACTTTTATGAAACTATTTTGCTTGACAAGAAGCCCATTGTATGTGACATGAGATGGATCGACTGGGAATACATCAAGGAGAATGAAGAGCACTTCCCAGAAGTATATGACAGCTTCAAGGCTTGTGTAGTTGATGACTTTGTTGCCCAGAAGCTCACCAAGTGGAATGATGAGCTCATCATGCAGTTTTACTCCACAACTCACTTCTACCCAGATGGGAAAATTTTCTGGATGTCTAAAGGTACTAGGTACCAATCCATAGTTGAATAATGGGCTCAGTTGATACATGCCCCAGAGGAGAATGAGGATGACTTGGATGTCTATGCTAAGAAGAAGAAAGACCACAACACTATGGCTCACATGTACAGAGAGATCCCAGATATAGCTTTGGAAACTCACAAGCTTGGATCTGTACACTACTTGTTGTTTGGTCTGCCCACAATCAATTGGATTCTAAGGCACACATTACTGCCAAAATCAGGTGATCACAAGATGATCAGAGGTCATGCTATTAACTTGCTGCACTTGTTTGATATACCTCAAAAGTTCAAAGTCATGAGTCTGATTATGGAAACAATCAAAAGGACTGTTGCTGATCAGAAGAGGAGTTGTGGGTATGCTCCACATATTCAGGATCTCACCAACTCAAAGATGGGCACAGGCACATATCTTTTGGATAAGGAGCATCTACCCTTATACCCTGAATTTGAAGATAACACTGTTGAGATGAATGAGGAAGAACCATCATCTGTGCAAGCTCATGAAAAGAGGGAGAAAGCAAGGGCTGAGAAAGCTGCTAAGATGCCAACTGCTGAAGAGGCATCTCAAGTGTTTCTGAAGAGCAAGCAAGATCAGCTTGGCTACTTGATTGCCTCCACCTTGAGGATTGAGAAGGGCTTGGCCACCCTGACTCAAAACTAGGAAAGCTTGGAGAGAATCATAGAGCAAAAAATTTAAACACTTGATGTGAAGGTCACAAAAATCCAAAGTGCAGTTGAGCAACTTCATGAGGATGTGGAGGAGAAGAAGGGCAAGTCTACTACAGATGCATTTGCTAGAGTGCCCAGAGGACAGAGATCTGCTGCAGTGCCTGTTCCAGACACCAGAGCTGCATCATCTATACCAGCTACAGCTTCAGTGCCACCAGCTCCAGCAGCCACTCCACCAGCTCCAGCTACATCAACTGATGCTTTCGTCCTTGGAGTCATCTCTACACCACCTCATGAAGACCAAGACTGAGAGTCGTTTAGCACTATGCATTTTTGTGAACTTTTTGGTAACTTGTTGCCAAAGGGGGAGAAAAATGTATAGATCATAGGCTTCGAGAGAGTGTTGCTTTTGATCTCTCTTGTTTTTGGTGGTTGAACTTTGTTTTTGTGTGTCTGCTTGATACATTATGCCTTTTGTGAGATACTTGGATGATCATGTGTTTGATCATATGCTATGCTACTTTATGCTTGTTGGATGATATTATCTCTTATATCCTCATATGATCATTCACTTTGCTTGGTGATGAGTGCATATGTTTAATTATTATCATTTTGAGCGCTCCACCAAGATGTATGTGACATGGAAGAGTAACCCATGATCCTAACTCATTGTGCATTTGCAGACCAAAGCAAATTTTAAATAATGCACAAATTTAGGGGGAGCTCTTGCTTTTCACATACTTCTCAAATCGTCAATGTTTTTCAATCTTATTATCATTTGTCGAAGCTTTGATCTATATGTTGTCATCAATTACCAAAAAGGGGGAGATTGAAAGTGCAACTATCCCTGGGTGGTTTTGGTAATTCCTAACAACATATAGCTCATTGAGCTAATGCTATTTTAAGATAAATATTTCAGGAATGCTCAATGATTGACATGGCATGGATGAGAAAAGTGGATCCCTCAAGATGCTAAGGACAAAAGGATTGGCTCAAGCTCAAAGCACAAGACTCTACATTTTCTATTTTAGTGATCCAAGATCATATTGAGTCTATAGGAAAAGCCAATACTATCAAGGAAGGATGAGCTGTTGCTTAATGAGGTTCTTGCTCAAAATGCTTAGTGATAAGCTCCAAAGCCCTCAACTACTTTCTCACATCCACATATGACCCAAACCAAAAGTCCAACTCGGCCCCACCGATTCTTTCTATCCAGCGCCACTGAGTTCAGATGTCATAGCCACTGCCACAAACCCTAATCAAATCGATATCACCGATAGGGATCTCGGTCTCACCGAGATGGGATTGTAATCTCTTTGTTTCCCTTCGTAATGTTTCGGTCCAACCGAGATGAGCGATCGGTCCCACCGAGATTGCAATGCAAACTCTCTGTTTCCCTTTCGTAATGTTTCAGTCTAACCGAGATGAGCCCACCGAGTTTGCCTGACCAACTCTTTGATTAGCTTATTACCAAAATCGGTCCCACCGAGTTTGTGTAATCGGTCTCACCGAGATTACGTTATGCCCTAGCCTTAACCATATCGATCCCACCAAGTTGACATGTCGGTCCCACCGAAAATCCTAACGGTCACATTATTTGCTAAATCGGTTCGACCAATTTTCATGATTCGGTCCCATCGAGATTGGTAAGTTGTGTATAACAGTTAAATTTTGTGTGGAGGCTATATATACCCCTCCACCCACTCTTCATTCGTGAAGAGAGCCATCAGAACATGCCTACACTTTCAACATACATTTTCTGAGAGAGAACCACCTACACTTGTGTTGAGGTCAAGATATTCCATTCCTACCATATGAATCTTGATCTCTAACCTTCCCCAAGTTGCTTTCCACTCAAATATTCTTTCCACCAAATCCAAATTCTGAGAGAGAGAGTTCAGTGTTGGGGAGACTATCATTTGAAGCACAAGAGCAAGGAGTTCATCATCAACACACCATTTGTTACTTCTTGGAGAGTGGTGTCTCCTAGATTGGCTAGGTGTCACTTGGGAGCCTCCGACAAGATTGTGGAGTTGAACCAAGGAGTTTGTAAGGGCAAGGAGATCGCCTACTTCGTGAAGATCTACCCTAGTGAGGCAAGTCCTTCGTGGGCGACAACCATGGTGGGATAGACAAGGTTGCTTCTTCATGGACCCTTCGTGGGTGGAGCCCTCCGTGGACTCGCGCAGCCGTTACCCTTCGTGGGTTGAAGTCTTCATCAACGTGGATGTACGATAGCACCACCTATCGAAACCACGACAAAAACATCCGTGTCTCCAATTGCGTTTGCCTTCTCAAACTCCTCCCCTTTACCTTCATATGCAATTGTTTTACATTCCGCTACTATACTCTTAGAATTGCATGTGTAGGTTGATTGCTTGACTTGTGCTAAGTTGCTAAAATCTGCCAAGAAGTAAAATTGGGAAAAGGCAAGTTTTTATTTGGTCAAGTAGTCTAATCACCCCCCCCCTCTAGACATACTTTCGATCCTACAGTGGGCGACACCATCGGGCCTCCGCGACCCTGGCTGCGACCTCTACCACGTCCGCAACCAGCACGCCCACCGCCACGGGTGCCATCAGCACACCCTCCGCCGACCTTCCGCTTCATGAGCATTGCCTCCTTTGCGGCCTTCGCTTTGGCACCGCGATTTTGCCGCGACGCCGAATTGATCTTCCGGGCGTGGGTGATGCTCGGATCCTCCTGCACCTCCACCACCTCCATCTCCGGCTGGTCCTCGTCCGGTTCCATGCTTCGGCGGCAACATCGAAGAAGAAAGTGGGAGAAAAGGCGGGAATTAGGTGGAGATCGGCGAGATGGAAGAAGAGGGTGGGGGATTTTGACGCGGAAACAATACGGGATGCTACAAAAGTGCGTGCTCCGACTTCTTGTGTGGGCCATGGGGGTAAGAGTCGGACATGTCTCATGTCCAGACTCTCACAAAGCCCCCACATTTGGTTCCAGTTGCAAGAAAAATGTAGTCCGAACCGCTTGACGAACCGATATAGACAAGTCTTAGATGGCTTCCGAGGTCCGGACTGCGCGGTTCAGACGTATGCATTCGGTTTGAGGGTCGGCGTTGAAGATGCCCTTAGGCAGTTCACTGAAGCAATGTGGCTACTAGAAGCTGTTAGCTGTGTACTGAATGAGTACATGGGTTGTTTTTCTTAAGAGGTAGTGCGAATTGTTTCGTGTTTACTTCGATGCAACTTATTATCTCTAGTCGCTAAAATGTTGGTCCGAGCCCGCCTGCCTGTTCACACATCTTGGTCCGCCACTCAGTTCAGTTCCTTCCCATTTTTATTTGCACGTCACTGCTGTGAAGTGCTGTCTCCACCGAGCACCAGCTTGAGCTCGCCATACCAACGCGTGTCCCACCCTGACCCCACATGTCAGTGTCAAGGTCTGCCAATTTACCCTCTCCCGGTGGTAACACCTGTCAAACTTCACTCACTAGCAACCACCCCTCCCACGCTCCCACCCTCATCGAAGCAGCAGCCTCTTCTCGTTAACATCAAGGAGAAAAGTTACAGCAACCTCATCGGAGAAGCCAAGAACTCATCTCTTCTCCCTCCTCAGGCCAGCTGCAGCCTGCAGGTACACACATACTCTGGTTTCCTTGAATTGCATCCATGGATTTGGGGCCTTGGCAACTGACGAAACTTCATGCAGATTTGGGGCTTTGGCAACTGACAGGTGAGATGATGGTGGATGAGAAGGGATGGTGTATGAGGTGCAGGGAGTGGCAGGAGCACTACTACTGGGAGCACATGGAGGATGTGAGCAAGATCAGCTTCTTCAAGCTCATGACAGGAGATTTTCAGCAGCGCATTGTAAGTACCTTTTTTTCAAGAACATTTTTTCCCTTCATGGATGGCAGTCATCGATTGGTATTAGTAGTTACTTTTGTTGCATTATCATCCACTGAGGCAAACTAATTGTATGAGATGCCTGTTTACTGAGTTCATCTTAGAGCATACCGGAGAGGATGTCCAACAGTTTCATCCGGAAGATCGCTGATGGAGGATTCACCCTCAAAGCACCAAGCGGCGAGGAATGGCGCGTTGGTGTCGAAAAGATTGCCGATGAGCTGTTCTTAATGCCAGGATGGGAGGAATTTGCCAAGGCTCGCGAACTGCAGGAGAATGACCTCTTGTTCTTCAAATGCAGTGGCAATGGCTCCTTTGATGTACTCATCTTCGACGCGAGCGGTTGCGAGAAGGTTTCATGTTTCTTTGCCAATAAAAAGGGTACCAGTATGCACAAACAGTTCGATAACATTGTATCTCAACACGGTGAAAAGCACTGCATTTTGAGTGATTCTGACGATACTAGCATGCCACTATCACAGCTGGTTCGGTCTACTCACAAGGCCCCCACTTCAAAGAAACCAAGTAAGTAAAACTAATACTCCCTCTGTCCCAAAATAAGTGTAGCAGGGAGTACAAGTTTGCAGCCAGTGGCGGTGCCGGGTGCCACAACTGCAATCTTGTGTAGTCAATTTGAAGTTGGGTAGCCAAATATATGAATTTATATTGTTTTTACGCAAACTATTTGCAGCGCGTCCTCGCAACTTGCACTTTTGTACCATTGATGTGGTCAGCTAATGCATAAGCCTGAAACCACATATAATCAAGAAAGACTGTGTTGTACTTCATCATTTTGACATAATGCGTATTTTCCACAGGGAAAGAGAATGAATCTCCAAACAGCAGCAACTATTATCTTAAGAACGAGGTGGAACAAGAAGAGGAAAGTGATGACGACCACATTCAATCCAACAACTACTACTACTCAAGGATTGCCAATTGCCTGACAGAAGATGAACGAGAGGAAATATTCGGGCAAGTATCAATTCAGTCTGGCAACCCTGTATATGTGGTTGTCCTGCAGAAGGCTCATGTTCGCCCTGTGAACAACCTACTGGTTAGTCTACTGTTCAGCTATTAGGTTGAAAAGAGCACATACATAGAACTTCCGCTTTTGTTCTGTTTTTGCTGAAAACTGCTGGATACTTGGTTCCACTATGTATGGGGAAAAAACATAGAACTTCTCTATGTTATAGATTGGCCTTTCAGGAAAAGCTTTCTGTACTTCATGTTTCTGTTTCCTAGGTACCTGAATATATAATCTAAAAAAAAGGTACCTAAACATATAGTGGTTTTCTGAAGTGATGTACTACAAGAGTATACTACAAGAATGACAACAGTTAAGACCATTTCAATTTTCAACAGCTAGTCCAATTCCATGCTGCTTCTGAACTACTACCGCAATTCGGTTAATGATCATCTCCCGTAATTCGCAGATCATCTCCAGCAAGTTTGCAGCTGATCATCTTGAGGGGAGATCATATGAGATGCTGCTTCTCAGGCCAAACAGGAAAGAGAAATGGTGTCTGAAGTACTACCACAACAGGGTCACCCGAGGCTTCAACAGCCGGCGCTGGAACAAGTTTGTTCGTGATAATATGCTGCGCGAGGGCTACGTCTGCGTCTTCGAGCTGATGAAAGGCGCGACGAAGGCGACGATGACTGTCCACGTCCTTCGGAAGGTGGATGACAAGTTTGTCCTACTGGGCTAAGTTCCTGCATCCTCTTATGTGCCTGAGGTTCAGTGTGTGTAAATGTGTCACGGGGAACTGAACTTAGTATGCAGCCATATGATGCAAGTGACCAGTTTGTCACCTAAAGCTAACTTCTTGGTGTATATGGTTACAATGGAACCAGGTGTGAGCATTGTGAATGTTCACTGACCTCCAGTGCCCGGTTCACCATATCAGAGCATCTACAGCCGTGGACACCAAATCCGGCCCCTCAAACACCCATGTATTTTCTGCTATGCATTCGAGTACGTCATATTTCACCCCTTAGATCCATAGAAAGCATGAAAAAAATCTACATACTACGCAAATCACACTAGCCTAAACTAGGCTTCGTCGTCGTCGGAGATGTTCACAATCTCCATGCCGGGTGCCGGGTAGACGGGTGCTCACAATCTCCATGCCGGGTGCCGGGTAGACGGGTGCGTAGGAGGGCTCCGGCTCCTCCTTCTCATCCACATAGGCAAGCATCTCATCGACGTCCGCTTCCTGCTTCGCCTGGAGGATACGGCGGTTGGCCTCCACCTCCACCTCCGACTGGAGTCTCCCATGTCCTCCTCCTGCTCCTCCTCGAACTCCTCTTCCAGATCCATCGTGTTCAGTGGTAGCACCGCGACAATCCAGGATTCGCACCTTGCCCAGATCTGCTTAAGGAGTTGCAGCCGACGCTCCGGCGTTAGATAAGGGTAGCTCCTGATCCGTCGGCATGATGGCATGGCTACTTGATTGTTAGATAAGGGTAGCTCCTAAGCATCCGGCGATTGAAACGTGGCGGCAGACATAGAGCGGCCGGAGAGGCCGTCCCACAGGGGTTTGGAGCCCGAGAGCATGATGAGTGTAGTCCTTAGAGGAGAGGGACGTGTGATGCGGCTGTTGCCGGGCCTGGCCACGTATAAGTAGCGGGCGTCGGCCAGGCCAAGCGGCGGGGTGTGTAATGCCGGCCTATAGGCGGACGGACGGGTGGCGTTCACATGTTGGCGTTGGAGTGGGTTTCTCGGTAACTGCAAATGTTCAATAAAGAGAGGCGAACGAACAAGTGACTTTGAATGCAGAGAAAAGGCGCGTACATGGGACGTGGCACGGGCAGGGCGCCGCTTGAGTGCTGACTCCAATGAAAGGTTGATTCTGCTCTGGCTGGTCTGAATACGGCGCTGACCGGCATGAATATACGGCAGAGGTGGGGGTCATCCTCCTTTAAAAAGAAAACTGCTTCGTGCGAAAAAGGCACGGGAGAGGGTTTCAAACGCGTACTGGCAGCGATCCAGATACCCGCAAAGCTTCCCTTTCTACTTACTTGCGATTTGCGAAGAAACGAACGTCCAGACCAGTCCGCGGATGGGGTACCGGCTTTTGGGCAGTTCACTGAAGAAATGTGGCTACTAGAAGCTGTGAGCTGTGCAGTGAATTAGTGCATGGATTGTTTCTTAGAGGTGGTGTGAATTGTTTCATGTTTACTTCTTTGCAACTCATTGTCTCTAGTCGCTAAAATATTGGTCCGAACCCGCCTGCCTGCTCACACATCTTGGTCTGTTCACTCAGTTCAGTTCCTTACCCTTTTTTTTTGCGCATCACTGTTCTCTCCACCGAGCATCAATTTTAGTTCCTAACTAACACGTGTCCAACCCTGACCCTACTTGTCAGTGTCAAGGTCTGCCAGTTTACCTCTCCTGGTGGTAACACCTGTCAAATTTTACCCACTAGTAACCACTGCTCCCACCCTCATCATAGCGAGCAGCCTCTTCTCGTTAACATCAAGGAGAAGAGTTACCAACCTCATCGGAGAAGCCAAGAACTCATCTCCTCTTCTCCTCCTTCCTCAGGTCAGCTGCATCCTGCATGTACACACATACTCTGGTTTCATTGCATCGCATCCATGGATTTGGGGCCTTGGCAACTGACGAAGCTTCATGCAGATTTGGGGCTTTGGCAACTGACGAAGCTTCATGCATCTCTGCAATAGTGGTGGCAGGTGAGATGATGGTGGATGAGAAGGGAAGGTGTGGGAGGTGCAGGGAGTGGCAGGAGCACTACTACTGGGAGCACATGGAGGATGTGAGCAAGATCAGCTTCTTCAAGCTCATGACAGGAGATTTTCAGCAGCGGATTGTAAGTATAAGTGGAGTATCCACTATGGATATATACTAGTAGTACTTTTTTTTCAAGAACATTTTTTCCCTCTCTGGATGACAGTCATCGATTGGTTTGTTGCATTAGTTAGTTTCCTCTCCTGCCATCCAAATGGAGTTTTTGCTGCATTATTATCCACTGAGGCAAACTAATTATATGAGATGCCTGTTTACTGTGTTCATCTCAGAGCATACCAGAGAAGATTGCCAACAATTTCATCGGGAAGATCTCCACTGGAGGATTCACCCTCAAAGCACCAAGCGGCGAGGAATGGCGCGTTGGTGGCGAAAAGATTGCTGATGAGCTGTTCTTCATGCCAGGATGGGAGGAATTTGCCAAGGCTCACGAACTGCAGGAGAACGACCTCCTGCTCTTCAAATGCAGTGGCAATGGCTCCTTTGATGTACTCATATTTGACCCTAGCGGCTGCGAGAAGGTTTCATGTTTCTTTGCCAATAAAAAGGGTACCAGTATGCACAAACAGTTCACCAACATTGTGGGTCAACAAGGTGAAGAACATTGCATGTTGAGCGATTCGGAAGAAGCTAGCATGCCGCTGTCGGAGCCGGTTGGGCGTCCTCACAAGGCCTCTACTTCAAAGAAACCAAGTAAGCAAAGTCAATACAAGTTTGCAGCATCTCCTCACAGCTTGCTCTTGTGTGGCATTGACGATGTTAGCTAATCAAAAGCCTGAAACCATATAATCAAGAGTGACTGTGTTGTACTTGATCATTTTGACATAAATACTTTGGTGAACATAATGCGCATTTTCCACAGGGAAAGAGACTGAATCTCCAAAGAACAACAACTATTTTCTTAAGAACGAGGCGGTGGAGGAAGAAGAGGAAAGTGATGACCACCACACTGAATCCGACTACTACTACTACTCAAGGTTTGCGAATTGCCTGACTGAAGATGAACGAGAGGAAATATTCGGGCTGGCATCAATTCAATTAGGCAACCCTCTGTAATGTGGCTGTCCTGCAGAAGACTCATATTCGCCGCACGAACAACTTCCTGGTTAGTTTATTTTTTCTGCTATAGGATGAAAAGTACATACATAGAACTTCTGCTTTTGTTTTGTTTTTGCTGAAAACCGCTGGATGGTTGTTCCATTATCACTGATAATGGAACCCAGAACAAAATGTTTGCTTTGTATGGGGAAACATCATATAACTTCTCTCTGTTAGATTGGGATTTAAGGCAAAACTTTCATTGTAGTTCATCTTTATAGATAATGTCTTTCTGTTTCCTAGGTTCCTGGATATATAATCTATGAAAGGTACCTAAAATATACAGTGATTTTCTTACTGATATATGCAAGAATTGCAGTTAAAACCATCCAAAGAGTAGTAGATGCCTTGATCCCTTAAGTAGCAAGACTACTAGTCCAATTCCATGGTGCTGCTGAACTGTGGTATCTAACCAATACTGAACCTGATAATGCTCTGCCTGCAGATCGTCCCCAGCAAATTTGCAGCTGATCATCTCGAGGGTAGATCACATGAGATGCTGCTTCTCAGGCCCAACAGAAAAGAGAAATGGTATCTGAAGTACTACCACGGGAGCGTCACCCGAGGCTTCAACTGCCGGCGCTGGAGCAAGTTTGTTCGTGACAATAGGCTGCGCGAGGGCTACGTCTGCGTCTTCGAGCTGATGAAAGGCGCGAGGAAGGCGACGATGACCGTTCACGTCCTTCGCAAGGCAGATGGCAAGTTTGTTCTACTGGGCTGAGTTCCTGCATCCTCCTCTGCGGCTGAGGTTCAGTATGTGTAAATGTGTCGGGGAGAACTGAACTAGTATGGAAGTAGCTTCGGTGCCATATAGCTGTATGATGCAAGAGCACCACTTTGTAACCTAAAGCTAACTTCATAGTGTGGCATGGTTCTAGTGTAACCAGGTATGAGCAATGTGTATGTTCCCTGACCTCCGGTTCACCATATTGGAGGACGGATTGGTCGTGGCTTGGGCTGGCGCCGGCCAGGGTAACAAGGATGAGGAGTGAGCAGAGGATGAGCAAACAGACTGATCTCTTGTGTGCCTTGCCTTATTCATCAATGCGACCAGGCTTTTATTTGGATACACCACACTAATTAACTGAATTATAGCCTCCTAGCACATGAGAAACAAACCACTGCTGAATCTTCATAGCCGGCTAATACTTGGAAACAAAGCACTAACTGAACCATTATGACTGGCTAACACTTGGTAAACAAGCCACTGACAAACTGAAATTAACAAAGCACTAACTTAACCATTATGGCTGGCTAACACTTGGGAAACAAGCCACTAACAAACTGAATTTTGTGGCCGGCTGGCACTTGAGAAATACTCACCAACAAACGGAATCACTTGGGGAACACACCACTAACAAAACTCAATCTTTATGTTCGCGTTAACAATTGGGACACAAACCACTAACAAACTGGGTCTTCATAGCCAGCTAAAACTTGAGAAACAACCCACTAACGAACCGAATCTGTAGCTAACAACTTAGTCCGAACAACTTTTTTTTACAGCAGTAATCCTACCTACTTTGTGTGATTAACTTGCTATAAGAAAATAACATGATAACTTGATTATAGGAGATATTGTAGTATCTCCTAGCTGCGGCAAAACCTGAGCCTCAGGTTGGATGGCGCCCACCTCCATACATGACACCATCAACCAGCAATTTCGACATAAATTAGATCACATACATAGCATTTCAGAAGACAGAAAGGATTGGAAATCAGACACACATGTCAAGCATCATTGCTATACTCGAAACTAAAATGACAGTGTGACCACAGTTGTTGCCCGTGGAACAGAGATACCTTTCAATCTAAGAAATCATATAAAATGTGCCACCAAATCCTCTTAGCAGGCAACACAAGGATATTTCGCTACAAAAGTAGAAGCTAAATCCATGACATAAACCATGTCATATGACAGGAAGATTATTTTCAGTCTAGGCTAGTAATTTGGAGAGAAGCTATTTTGTTGGAGACATTCCTCTAATAACTCAAGAATTAAAAGGACGGCCCCAGAATAGCTTTCCAAAAGACGAATCCAAGATTTGTATCCTCTTTAAAAAGGATGGTGAATCAACATGGCAAATTCAAGTACCTGCAAAAATAATAACACTATATGGTCAGCAAGCTTGAATAATTTGCTAAATGCAATGAAAATTTCAACGGCAAAATTTGTAAGAAAGGTACCAAACCCTACAAAGAGCAGTTAATATGGAAAATGTATGCTACCGCCCTGCTGCTATGGAATTCACAGATTTAACATTATTTCAGCCTACATAATTCAATTCTAGACATTTCCGGTAGAAAAAGGGTCCAGCTGGGTAATCAGCACACATCACATACACAGGGTCTTTGGTTACATAGTTGATTTCTAGCAAAGACTGGAAGTACTGTATGATCTGTAATGTGTTCAATGTGTTACATAGTTCATTTCTTGCAAAGACTGGGAGTACTATACGATCTGTAATGTGTTCAATGTGTCAAATTTTAATTCCTAAAATATGTGATTATGAGAATTAACTAGACCACATTAATTGTATGACTACCCATACCATGAGACCTCATCAAGCTTTCATTCAAATTATGATGATTAAAAAACAATATCACCAAAAGAGTGCATGTTCAAAATCAGCACCTTAGCTATGCTCTACCCTTGCCTCTCCCGCATCACCCATCTTTTCCATTCCCTAAGAAAGCCCAACCATACATATCCTCCATCAATTGAAGTTTCAATATTGAAGTGCACAATGTAGCTATTCAAATTTGTAAAAACTAACTAACAGTGAAGCATGTGTGCTTTTAGCATTAGGAAGAGAAGGGTATAGCAACAAAGGGCTAACTGGGAAGAGATAAATAGGCTAAAACAGAGAGACATTTTGAACATTTGAGACACATAGTGTAATACGGTTCTACAAAGCCAACACTGTTCTTGCTTTTTTACTTTTTCAATGCAATTACTATCTTGCAGTTTGTTAAATTACTAGTCGCAAAAGAAATACAGAACTGGGAAGAGGAGGGGACCTACATCATTCTAGGAGATAAAGTCCCCGTCATGCTGGCCAGCCTCCAACATCAACCATCATCCCCATTTCCTATCAAATCCCAATTTTAATCTCCTTAAATCAATTTTGGTGCCACTTACTTACAGAAGTAGAAAAAAAAGCATGCATTGCATATAACCCCCTTATATTGCTTCGATTTTCACCATTGCAACATTAGCCCATTATACAGAAAATGCACCAGTTTTTGTTCATGCTGTTTCAGGTATTGATCATTTTATATTCCTACTAGAGTTACAGAACCAATTAACTTGGGCTCACTGCAACATCCATTTCCAGATAGAAAACAAGTCGGATCTACGACCCAGAGAAATGACCACCTTCAACATAGTGCTAGGCAACTCATCACAAAAACTAACGCAGAAGTCGACACTAGGAACAAAGTACACAATTCACCATCTACCTAAATAGATTAAAATCTTGAAAATGAGATCACGACACTAACTTATATTAGATTAGCGATCCTGACAAGTACGGCGGAAAAGGAGGGTACCCTGGGAGAGCTCGCAGCAGGCCCGGGCGCTGGCCGACGGGTGCGCCGTCATCCGCCCTAGCACGACCGCCGCCGTCAGCGGCGACCCCATCATGGCCGCCAGGGGCCTGCACACACACGCGCGCGCGCACAGAACAACATCATGAGGACATCAGATCGCCATCTCAGCGCAGTGTGAATGCCTAATTGTGCACGAGGTTGACTTACCGTGCGGCCCCGAGCGGGGAGGTGGAGTGGGAGGGGGGGAAGGGGGAAGGGATCCGGCGGCGCGGGGCCGCGAAGGGAGGAGGGGCGCGGAGGCCGCCGACCGCGGCGGAGGGTGCCGGGCGGCGGACCGCGGCAAGAACGGTGCGGGACGCAGCGCCGCGCCACGCCATGGCTAGGGTTCAGGCGGAGGAGTGGGTGGAGGCGATGGTGGTGGTGGTGATTGGAAGTGGCGTTGGCGGCCGGTGGTTTTAGGTTTTAATAGAGGAAGGGTGAAAAAAAAAAGCGTAGCGGGCCGGGCTCATGCGCGATGTACTCGGCGCTTATTTCTGTTATGGGAATCGTTTGGACTCGGCGCACCGGCCGAACGCTCGGCCGATTCCCCTCGCTCGCTCGCTCTTTTTCCACGCACGCTAGGTGGGCCTCAAGCGAACATTTTTTTTCTTCTGTACTTCTTCTTCCTCGCGCAAGCGCCTCCCCAAGCATGTCCCCTCCCCCCTCCCCCTCCTCCCGAGCTGCGACTGGGTCACCACGACCTCCATCGCCGGCGGCCAGGCTCCCCTCGCCGGCTGCCATGGCTGCCTGCCGCCATGGCCAGATCCATCCCCTAC
>NC_041389.1:94775807-94777220 GCF_002162155.2 Triticum dicoccoides | reverse complement strand
GCCTGCCGCCATGGCTGGATGCACCCCCGCGTATACCAGTGTTGCAACCGTCACCTAAAACAGCTTCAACAGCTGTTGAAAAAAGCTTCAACCATAGACAGAAAAGCTTCAATGGAACTGCACAACAAGGAGAAGCTGCAACCGCAGTTGGATTTTGTTACTACTGGCGAAGTTTTTTGCTACATCCATCAGGCGGAGCTGCGACCTCGCGATGATGACAACGACGATTTTTGTTGCAACCGTAGCAGTTTTTTGCTACTAACGCTGAAGTTTTTTGCTACATCCATGTAAGGCGGAGTTGCGACCTCACGAAAGACGGCAACAGTGTTTGTTTTTTGCTGCAACCGTAGTTGTTTTTTGCCACCACCGCTGAAGTTTTTGCTACATCCATGTAAGGCGGAGTTGCAACCTCGCGAAAGACGGCGACGGGGTTTGATTTTTGCTGCAACCGTAGTTTTTTTTTGCTACTACGGGTGAAGGTTTTTGCTGCAACCTGCATTTTGCCGTGCTACCATTGGCGTCAAGTTTTGCTACAACCGGAATCAACAGTTGAAAAAAAAAGCTTCAACTGGCGGTGTTTTTTGCTGCCACCGTTGATGAATTTTGCTACAACCTTTAATAACGGGGTTCGGCGGCGGCGCTGGAGTACGAGCGGCGGGGCGCGCGACTGCAAGCTGCCGGAGCTGCAACAGGCGACTGGTGTTGACGGAGCCGCAACCATCACCAGCGAGGGGAGCTGCAACCCACGGGCGAAGTTTTTGCTGCATGTAGATCCCGGCGAGAAACATGAGAGAAGATGGCGGAGACCGGCGGCGACCGGCGGCGAGCGCGGCGACCGGTGGCGAGCGCTGCATCCAGTAGCGGGGGCGGCGGAGAGAGAGGTCCAGGCGGGGGTGATGGCCGGCGGCCGGGAGAGGAGAGGAAGAAAGAGGGGGGAGTCAACGCGGGGAATCGGACGGCTAATCGCGCGCATCCAACGGCTAGGGCTGGACCGGCCGAAACTGTTCGGCCGGCGCACCGGCGCCTAGCATCGCCCTTCTGTTATATCATGTTCAGCTTTGTTTTAGAGAGAGAAATGTTTATCCCGTTCGGCTGATTTTTTTTACGACCATAACTGACACACGTGTGGCATCTAAGGGGTTGTGCCGCACGCCTTGTGCAGCACGGAGACAAACCCGCCCGCACGACGGCGTCCGGACGCATGCAGCCACAGCCCGCACGTTCGATGTGTGGCACAATCGCCCACACGTCCGGGCGATCGACCGCACTGCCCGCACGACCTAACGCGCTCGTCGTCCCGGCCTGCCTTGGAACCCTAGTGCGACCTGCCGCCGTCGTCTCCTACCTCTCGATCCCCTATCTTCATTGTCTTCCTTCTCTAGTTGCCATGGCAATCAGACCACATCTCTAGCG
>NC_041389.1:94714994-94775450 GCF_002162155.2 Triticum dicoccoides | reverse complement strand
ATCTCCGATCTCCTCCTATTTCTCGTCCTTCTTCTGTCCTGAAAATTGAAATTCCATATTGCCCACGAAGATGGCGACTAGATCCACACTGTCATGGCAAACAGATCACGGATTTGTGTGTATTCCCCTTTGCCCACCAACATACGCCAGATCTGCCATATTCTATCCTAGATTCGTACTAAGCTTCTGGGTTGGGTGTTGCGAGTAGTTGCTCCAGAAGGATGTGTAGGATTCACTAAAACTAGGGGAAGAAAGGAGGAATTTGGATGGTGCATAGGGAGGGAGAAAATTAATTGCCACCTATCTTTGCCGTTAGCTGCCATCATGTTATGTTGTTACTTGCCATCATATTATCTTGGTTGTTGCCATCGGTTCAAAATGATAGTTGGCATCCAGATTTTAGAAAAAAGATAATGAATGTGCATGTCCTACTTGTCATGATGTATTGGTTGTCTATGCAAGAAATGTGATAAGATTGTCGTGTATTCTTGTATGTGCAAACAAAAAGAATGCATTTTCGAATGTTCATGCGTTCTTGTTCATGCAGTGATTGAAAACACAGTGGGAGAAAAAGCGGAAAAATGAATCATGAAGACGGCACCGATCCTTGGTTTTCTCAAAGGCCGGAAGCGCCTCCTTGGGATGCAGCAGAGTACAATCAACTCATTTTCGCAGGGTTGTTGCTGCCACTACTAGAGCAGTACGCGAGCATCAGTACGATGCATGATCAAAAAAGGGACAGTTGCCATGTTTGTGACGAGGAAAATGGCATTCTACTTAAGTCGGATATCGGGTTCCGGCAAAACCCTTAAGGTTCGAACTTTGGGGTGCGCACAAAGATCTCTTCCTACTGAATCTCGCCCTCAGCCTCGCTGTGGTCCCTAAGCTAGACCGATGAACGCACAACACAAGAGACACAAGGTTTATACTGGTTCGGGCCACCGTTGTGGTGTAATACCCTAATCCAGTGTGCGGTGTGGTGGATTGCATCTTGGGCTGATGATGAACAGTACAAGGAAAGAACAACCTCGCGAGGAGAGGTGTTCTTGTGGTGGCGTGGTGTTCTGCTTGGGAAGGATTCCCTTTGTCTCTGGATGAGACGCGTCCCGATGAGATGCTTTCTACTGTGGTGGCTAGCCCTATTTATAGAGGCTCTGGTCTTCCCAAATATTGAGTGGGAAGGGATCCAACAACGACCATTTTGAAAGGGGGCAGCTAGTACAAGCTATCCTGACTAAAGGTGGTCTTCGCCTGCCAAAGGTGCTGGTGATGACGTCGTCTTGGGATCCACGGTGACCTCCATCCTGTTGTCTTGCTGGTCTTAGTCTTGTTGCACTGATATGGAAACCTTTGCTTGATGCCTCGGTACTCCGCGCCTGCGCTTGTCTCCTTTGCACCAAAGAGGAAACGAGGATACTGCGCGGGCAGGCGCCCGCCTGGCACCCGCCTGGCCTTGATTGTCATGGCTTACGTCACGGGAACCTCGCGAGGTACCCCTTGCCTTGATCTCTCCGCCTCTTCATGAGCCTGCCTGGTGAGGCCACTCCTGAGGAGGTCTTGTGTCGTCCGCCCCGCGAGGCTTGGCCCCTCACGAGGGTCTTGAGTGTTGGTTGATGAAGAAGGGACGCACTGGGCCACTGAACGAGCCACGTAGCAAGCCGCGGGCATGCAAGTCTGGGGACCCCCGTTCCCAGAACTTGGCTTTGCAACGAAGCCAAAGGGCAAGTACGGAGCGCCGCGGGCCCCCATAGCCTGCGGCCTTGATCGACGCGTGGCGACTGATTGGACGTGGGCGTCTCCGCTTCCACACGCTGCCTCGGCAACTGCCCGATTTGATGAGTCCCTGCTACATGCAAAAAGAGTCATCATTACCTGCGATCGTGGAGGTCGACGGTTGGCCTCCCTGGGACTATAAATAAGGAGGGGCGAGAGCCCCCGTTGTCCATCTCTCCTTGCTTCGCCTGCTTCTTCTCCCTTCCTCCATCTCCATCCTTGACGTCGATGGCACCGATCCGCAGGTTCTTGGCCGAAGAGAAAGGGAAGGCTCCCCGAGAGGGACCTGATCCGCTCCCGCCGAAGAAACGGCCGGTCCCATGCCGCCGTGACGAGATTGCGAGGCCGGAGATGACGAGGCCTTGGTGCGAGCGGCCGCCTCCTGGGTTCCCGCTACCCATGTACGCCCAAACCGGGGGCTCCGGAGAAAGGGATGGCGAGCAACGCCACCCGCGCCGCAGGCGAGGTCGACGAGCTATGGAGGCGCACGCTGTCGCTCCTAGAGTCCATGCCGCGGACTCCTCTCGCGAGCTCGTGCTGTACGTGGCGATGCCTCCAAGCACTTGGATCCGCTTCCCTTCGTTCTTTGCCACCGAGATGCGCCGAGGGGGCCTCTCGAATTTTGGCTGCAGCACGCCGACTGTGGCGCTCCGGCGACCGGGGCAGAGGTTGAAGTCGTTGCCCCGGGAAAAGTCTTCATGACCCGAGGCTGGGGCGAAGTCGCCCGGGTCTGCCGGACGGGGGGCGCCCTCGTGATTCATTTTGAATACGATGGCGCCTCCTTATTGTCCTTCAAAGTCTTTGACACAGAAGGCCGTCACCTAGAGTGCTGCCCCAGAGGAGGAGGTCAGGACATCGACGTGGTAGGGGCTAGGCCTGCCGCTCGCTTCCCCAACGGCTCCTCCAGCAGCATCAGCGATGCTCGGGAGTCCAGTGACTCTCCCGAGCTCTTCGTGACTCCTGAGACGAGCGACGACAGCTACGTGCCCCCGAGCTCGCGCCGCGCTCGAAGCAAGGCGGCAACATCAGGCCGCCACCGCAGCTGATCTAGATGGGGTTGGCGTCGGCCTCCCGTGGCCCACTATTGATGACGCGTCGGCCATGGAGGCGCGGGTAGTTAGGCTCCTTAGGATTCTCGTCTTTTTGTTCCCTGCTAGGAATCGAAAAAAAGGCACCCCGTGGGGGAGCATGTAAAGGGTATGTGATGTATTTTGCTGATGTGATCCTTATTATGAAATCGTGCGAATGCATGTCCTATCCTGGCTTGGTTCCCCCTTTCTAGCCTCGCGAAGGCTTAGCGCTCTATGCTGACAGGTCCCGGTCCCCAGGCAGGCTGCACCCGTCGCTCGTATGTTAGGTCGCGATGCCGTGGTCAAGGCCAGGGGGTGAGCGTCCCGAGGTCCAGTAAGAGCCCCTGAGGCACGATGCTCAGGAGGTCCCCTTTAGCGTGCAAGCAACCAACGAAAGGTGAGAAAGGAAGGCAACGTTGCTATCACAGAGCCGCATCAAGTAGGGTTCCACGCTGCATCGATTAGCTGTTCCAGGCATGAAACTTATCTTTGAAATATGGAGTCGCTTCCTTGTGTCACACCGGACTAGAGCGTTGGCGTCTATGGTGCAGCTAGGTTAGGCCCTCGCGAGCTTTCCCTTTCTTTCCCACACTCTCCTTCGTACTCTACGTCCTCAGGTCCCGGCCCTCGAGCGAGCTCAGCCACCGCTGGTATGCCAGGTCGCGATGTCGTGGTCAAGGCCAAGGGGTGAGGGCTGGAGAGCCAGTAAGAGCTCCTGAGTCGCGATGCTCAGGAGCCCCCCCCCCTTTAACACGCAAGCGGATCGTATGAAAAAGAGAGAGGGAGCTCGCGTTGCCACCCGCTGAAATCCTCAGGAGGTTCCTGTAAATCAGCATGAGAGAAACACGGGTTGCCATTATGATTGTTGGCCGACCATTGGCTATTTCGAGAGAGAGGCGAGGGCATTGAGGGCCTGGTGAGGTGACTCTTGCGGGGCTGTCACAGGCCAGAGCTCGACCACCCAGATTTGTCGATGTTGCAGGGATGGACCCATGCACAAGCGTCGTGCCAACGTGAGAAACTCCCGTGGTAGATGTCAACCAAACAGGCGATAATCTCAGGTAGGTTAAGCATGAAAGGCAAATCAGCTCAGATAAAGGCAGAATGGATGCATGCCACTGGGTCAGGCCCAAGCGGCTTGGGGATGATGCAGCTCGAGGGGCGCCCCCAACAAGGTAAACTAAAGGCATAAGCAAAAGGGATGCATGCCGCAGGGACGAACCCACGCGGCCTAGGAATGATGTAGCCCTGAGGGCGCTCCCAGCTGAAATGAACTTGGAAGATGTCACCTGGTACCGCTATAGAGGGGGTGTTGGAGTAGTTGAGGATATGGCTGAAGATGCGCGGTGAAGATGCCGATCCTCATGAGCCACCAGAACTCGGAGCCTTGGGAGGCTCTGCGTGACCAGGTGGCTCCTCGAGGACTATCTCCATCTCCGCTAGGACCATGTGATGCCTGGCCTCCTGAACCGCCAGGATGCTCTACAGGTGGCGCTGGAAGGTGGCAGTCGCGTTTGGCAGGACGAAAGGCATGCGAACGTAGCTGTGTGGCGGACCCTCGTAGCATCCCACACGCGAAGGCCAGAGGCGCTCCTGAGATGCGGCTCGGTTGAGCCCTGGGACGTCGATGCAGACGTGCATCCCATCGTCCTCGCCTGGATGGGGGGCCACGCCAGGCAAGCAGCGGTCGCCACGCATGGCTCTTGCTTCCTGAAGCTCCTGAGTAGTCTTGGTGATGAACTCCTGAACGTTGGGCTCTCCACGCCCTGAGACCTCCTGAGGGAAACGTGCCGCGAAGCACACCTCTAAGTGGTGCCTGAGTGCCTCCCTCGTGATTTTGGCAAAGTCTGAGGCCCTCCAGAAGTGAGCCCCCGAGCCCTGCCCGAGGACGGCTCGGGCGCGCCTTCCTATGCGATGGAGGGAGGCGCCCCTTACCCGGGCGCGGATCCTGACGCGGCACCTCCTAAGATGCCAACCTCCTGAGGCCTAAAGCTGAGCGGTGTCTTCTTCTTCTTGGGGACTACCTTAGAAGGATCCTTGCCCCTGCGGTCTGGGTCCTCGATTGATGCAGCTTGGAAGGCGCGCTCGAGGGAGCACACCACATCTTTCTCTTCGCAGGGGGCTGTGATGATCTCGCCGCTTCCTGGCATCTTGAGGACATTGTAGCCATGATGGGTCACCGCCATGAACTTGGCCAGGGCTGGATACCCAAGGATGGCATTATACGATAGGCGGATGTGGGTGACATCAAAGTCGATGAGCTCGGTGCGGTAGTTGTCGCGCTGGCCGAAGGTGATAGGGAGGCGGACCTGCCCTATCGAAGTGGTGGAACCATCGGTGACTCCTGAGAAAGGCTTGGTCGGCTGGAGCTGATCGTATGGCACTTGAAGGTTGTCGAACATCTCGATGGACAGAACATTGAGCCCTGCGCCACCATCAATGAGGGTCCTAGTGACTTGCACCTTGTTGATGACTGGGGAGCAAAGCATCGGGAGGACGCCAGCAGTAGCTGCACACTTGAGTTGATCTGCTGAACTGAAGGTGATGGCGCACTTGGACCACCTGAGCGGGCGCGTGGCCTCGAGCTTGGGGAGGATTGCATTCACCTCGCGAGCAAACTGCTTGAAGATGCGCTGAGAGGCTGGGGCCTGAGCTCCGCCCAAGATGCAAGAGATAGCATGCGGCTCCTGGAAGCCCCCAGCCCCTCGTCTTGATGATGGTCATCATTCCTTCTTAGCGGCGGCGGCACAGGAGGAAGGCCTGCGTTGCCCTGCGGGCGATCATCGCGAGGATGATCCCTCCAGGAGCCCTCGCGAGGCTAGTCCTGCCAGCGATCCTCGCGAGGTCGGTCACGCCACTCCTGGCGAGGGCCACGGTCGTCCCATCGTCCTCCGCCTCGTCCTCCTCCTCGGCCATAGCCCTGGTCATTGCGCTCAGGACCGAAGCGTCCTTCTCGAACGACCCTGAGCTCCTGGCATTCGTTGGTGTTGCGGGTGTGGAGGTTATGGTAGGCGTAGAACGGTCGGCTGCCCTTGGACGACTCCGGCTGGTCCCTGCCGTGCTTCGTGTCTGGTTCTGCTGCGAGCATGGCTGCTCCTTTGCACTTCACGTCCTTGGCCTTGGCCTTCTTTTTTTCTGGGTCAGTAGCTGGAAGCTCGAGGAGGGAGAGGCGCCCTTCCTCAGCTCTTGCGCACTTGGTCGCCAGGTTGAACAGCTCCAGAGACGTGCACAACTCCTCGTGGATGGCGAGTTCCTCCTTCATCTTGACATCACAAACGCCATCAGAGAACGCTGAGATGATGGCCTCATCCGTCACCTTGGGGATCTTGAGGCAGGCGCTGTTGAAGCGCTGGATGTATTTCTGCAGGGTCTCCCTAGGCTGTTGCTTGATGTGGCGCAGGTTACCCACGGCCGGAGGGCGGTCACGAGTGCCCTGGAAGTTGGTGATGAAGCGGCTGCGCATCTCGTCCCAGGAGGAGATCGAGCCGGGTGGCAGGTCCAGGAGCCAGGTGCGGGCACCGTCCTTGAGCGCCATGGGAATCCAGTTCGCCATGACCTTCTCATCTCCATTGACCGCCTCGATGCCCAGCTCGTAGAGCTGCAAGAACTCTGCGGGGTCGGCGGTGCCGTCATAGCGAGGAGGCAGATCTAGCTTGAACTTGCCGGGCCCCGCGACGCTACGCAGCTTGGTGGTGAAGGCGCGGCAACCTGCTTTGGTCACCGGAGCCCTTTGCTGATGCAGAACTTGCTCTTGGTGGTCCACACGCGCTGCCGCCAGGGGCAGTGCGGGGTCTTGGCGCGCCGGTGCACGGACACAGTCTTGTTGTGCTGGTGCAAGAAGCATGGGAGCGCCTTCTCGATGCCGAGGGATTTCTTAGCAGCTTCTTTCTTGTCACTTGGGTGCTGGGTCACGCCCAGGGGCTGCGCGCCTTGGAGCCAGGGCGCCGTCTTGGGGCGGAGGTGGCGGATGCGCTCCCTGAGCTGCATCGCCCATGCCTGGCGGAGGGCGAGGCAGCGAGAGGGACGACGCTGGAGAGCCCCCTGCGGCGCTGACGAGCTCGGTGATGCGAGTGAGCCATTCTTCGTAGAGGTTGTCGATGGGGCGGTAGTGCAGGAGCTCACGTGCCAGGAGCACCATGGCCTGCGCGTCCGTGGGGGCGCGACAAGCATGAGACAACGAACCAGCTGGGGTCAGCAACGGAGTGGCGGTGCGGCCTTCCTGCCACACCAAAGGGTGCAGCGAAGACGCTTGCTGCTCATTCCCCGCCAGGCCGGTGGCGGCGTTGGCGGCAGGCGATGGAGAACAATGAGGAGGCCCGCCGACGGGAGCCATCTGGGTGACACGAGCGGCGAGAGTAGCCCAGCGCTTGGCGCGGGCTCAGCAAGCGTCTGCCATGGACGCGACGAAGCGATGGGACACAGATCAGCGGAAAGAAGATTTCGGCGCACCCCTACCTGGCGCGCCAAATGTCGGATATCGGGTTTCGGCAAAACCCTTAAGGTTCGAACTCTAGGGTGCGCACGAAGATCTCTCCCTACCGAATCTCGCCCTCAGCCTCACCGCGGTCCCTAAGCTAGACCGATGAACTCACAGCACAAGAGACACAAGGTTTATACTAGTTCGGGACACCGTTATGGTATAATACCCTAATCCAGTGTGTGGTGTGGTGGATTGCCTCTTGGGCTGATGATGAATAGTACAAAGGAAGAACAGCCTCGCAAGGAGAGGTGTTCTTGTGGTGGCGTGGTGTTCTACTTGGGAAGGATTCCCTTTGTCTCTAGATGAGACGCCTCCCGATGAGATGCCTTCAGATGAGATGCCTTCTACTGTGGTGGCTAGCCCTATTTATAAAGGCCCTGGTCCTCTTCCCAGATATTGAGCGGGAAGGGATCCAACAACGGCCATTTTGAAAGGGGACAACTAGTACAAGCTATCCTGACTAAAGGTGGTCTTCGCCTGCCAAAGGTGCTGGTGATGACGCCGTCTTGAGCTCCACGATGACCTCCGTCCTGTCGTCCTGCTGGTCTTGGTCTTGTTGCACCGATATGGAAACCTTTGCTTGATGCCTCGGTACTCCGCGCCTGCGCTTGCCTCCTTTGCACCAAAGAGGAAACGAGGACACTGCGTGGGCAGGCGTCATGGCTTAGGTCATGGGAACCTCGTGAGGTACCCCTTGCCTTGATCTCTCCACCTCCTCGCGAGCCTGCCTGGTGAGGCCACTCCTGAGGAGGTCTTGTGTCGTCTGCCCCGCGAGGCTTGGCCCCTCGCGAGGGTCTTGAGTGTTGGTTGATGAAGACGGGCCGCACTTGGCCACCGAACGAGCCACACAACAGGGCGCAGGCAGGCAAGTCTGGGGACCCCCGTTCCCAGAATGCTGACAACTTATGTCCTATAGTGTCATTTTCCGCAGGTTCTTATGACACAACCACACGCGCAGGGATACCATGGCAAGTTCAAACACAGGGCGTTAACGCTGACAGATGTACGGGAGACCAACTTCAAGTAGCCAATGTGGCAAATCAAGGTAACACATTAGGAAGAAGCATAATGATGAGGTCATGAAATTAAACTTGCAAGTATGGCAAAGACTTACGAGTTTTATGGAAAATGCAGGACCATCATGCAGCACGTGGCAATAGGCGGCAACCATGTACCTGCCATCAACGCCGTACACAGGTGAGTCGTATGAAGTGATTTTATGGACAGTAAATCAGGACAAAGAACATAGGTGACATTGGTGCTTACGTGGTGACTTGACAAAGCGCAGTTGCCGTGTCTGGACAACTGCAATTGCCATGTCTGATACACTGCAGTTGCCATGTCTAATCAATTGCAGTTGCCATGTTTAATCAGAATGTGATTGCAATGTCTAAACAACTATGGATGCCAAGTGAACAAATGTTTGCCATGGTTGAACCACTACACGTGCCATGTTGTCAAACTACAGTTGCCATGCATTGACCAACTGCTAATGATCACAGGTTGTTATGGTGGAACCACATCGGCAAACGTATCGTGGCAAGCTTCACCGTTGCAGGCCAATGCTATTGCAGATAGAGCACAGCAAATTGGAATGACATACCAGCTTCAGTTAGCACATGCGGCAGAACAAGGTAAAGATATGTGAACCAACAAAACAAATATTGCATTGATTTTATGGAAAAAGCATGGGGGGAAAGTGGATTTGTCATGATGGTGGCAGAAAACAACAAAAATGCTACAAAGTGGACACATGCAAAATAGTCATCTATTATCTTACAGGATTTGTTGATTACTGTTTGCGTGTGTACAACATTCGTGATTAACTCCATTTGCCTAGTGGGCTCGTACCTAGAATGCAAGTTTTGATGCTAAAGATGATGGTTGCCATGTCTTGGCAACAATAGTTGCCATGTTTGTTGAACTGTAGCTGCCATGGCCTAAAAACTGCATTTGCCATGCATGGCCAGATGCAGATGTCACGGCTTGTTGTATGAATGATATCATGCCAAATCAGATGCAGTTGCTATATTTTGTTACGATAAACATGCCATTCAAGCAATGCTTACACATGTACATGTTTTTTTGCAAGACCTTCAACTACAATCAACAACGGTGCAGGGACATCTACTGCGGGAACCTCTGAGCGCATGGAAGGAGTGTTCCACCAGCAAGTCAATAATACCGCCACAAACAATGCAGAATCAGTGCTGGAACTGGCAATCATTCCAGCAATGACGACAAGCACACCTTTGCACAATAGCACAAGCAACACTCAAGCAGATGAAATAGCCGCCGATGCTGAAGTGAATGATGAAACTGATGACGAAGCGCAAGGGGATGAAGAAGATGGGCAATCAGAAAGCATGATACCTCAACCACCATATGTTGGTTAGAGTTTGTTTGAAGATGCCAAGGAATTCTACCAGAGATATGGGGGTTTGCGGTGAACACCGAATACCATAGGAAAATTAAAAAAACTAACGAGTACAGTAGAGGTGAGATAAGGTGCTACAAGGCACGAAGGAACAAGAAGGGAAAAGGTGTTGTGCCTGTCATGCCAGAACGAAAGAGAGGTATCATTGTCAAGACGGAATGCCCTGTCCGGTGTAAGCTAAACGCAGATGGAGCACAGTGGGTGGTCATCGACTATTTCGATGAACACAACCACAAACTCATAAAGAAGTTTGACCTGGTAAAATTTCTGAGCGCCCACAGAGGATTCAGCCCCCTCGAGAAGAAATTCGTAAAATTGCTACATGATTGTAACGTCGGTCCGTCAAGAATGGTCCAAATATTGTCCCTGATCCACAGCGGAGATGGTAGACTGAGTAGCATGCCCTACATACCAGCAGATGTCACAAACCTAAAGGCAAAGTACCATAGAGAGAGCAGGTTGGCTGACATAGAAGACACAATAGCCTACTTTGAAGAGAAAGCAAAAACGGATGCTGATTTCTTCTACAAGATAAGATTGGACGATGAGGACCGTGTCAGAAACATGTATTGGGTGGATGGTGCTGCAAGAAGAGCCTACAAACATTTCCATGATTGCATTTCATTCGACGCGACATATCTCACTGATATGTACAAGATGCCCCGCGCTCATAGGAATAAATAACTACAATCAGTCATTGCAGTTCGGTTGCGGACTCGTTCGGAACAAAGATACAGATGGTTACACTTGGCTATTCAAAACTTTCTTGGAGTGCATGGGTGGACTTGCTCCGATGAACATAATAACAGACCAGAATTTTAGCATGCGTGCAGGCATAGAGGAGGTCTTTCCGTTGGCAGTGCACATGCACTACAGGTGGCATATTATTAAAAAGGCTGAGGAGACACTAGGACCATTCTTTGCTGACCGTCCAGAGCTGCACAAGGCATTCGAGTTGTGCATGGACCACAGCTTGACGGCGGAGGAGTTTGAACGGAGCTGGACGGCTATGATTGAAACATACCAAGTCCAAGACAACGAGACACTTACTAGCCTGTGGGAGAAGCGAATGTACTGGGTGCCGGCCTACTTCATGCAGTGCTTCTTCCCATTTCTGCAGACTACGCAACGCAGCGAGGGGTTCAATGTTGTTTTGAAGCGGTACGTGAGCCATGACAACTCATTGTTGCAGTTTGCCAAGCAATACACAGCTTTGCAATAGAAAATACTAGGATCTGAGCTACAGCAAGAAGCAAACACCGCTCTCAAGCAGCCTAAATTGCTAGCATATTTACTGATGGAGAGGCATATGAGCAATATATATACCAACAAGATTTTTAACGAGTAAGTGGATTATCTTACCGTCTTACTTCCACAAGCATGAAGATAATAGGTGCCATATAGAATGCAATGCAGTTGCCACCTTTTTGACATGCTGATCTATTGAAAATAGCCACTGAGTACATTGTAAGCATGATCTCTAGTTGCCATGTGAAATCAACTCTAGGTGCCATGTGTGTTAAACTGTAGTTGCCATGTGTAATGAACTGTAGTTGCCATGTGAAATGATATGTAGTTGCCGTGGGAGACAAATCTGCATCTGCCATGTTTTATGAACTGTATTTGCCATGTTAAATAAACTGCATTTGCCATGTTAAATGTTATGCAGTTGCCATGTCAAAATATTATGCAGTTGCCCTGTGGAAACAAACAACCCAAGAAAAATGTGGGAAAAATAAGAATTTCCATGCCATCCTTGATTTTAGATACGTTTGCTATGTTACGACCTACCTCGACATAAGGTGCTACAAACATCGTATAAGAGTTTAACAAAAGCACAAAAACATGCAGATTCCAGGAAGAAATAAAGCGTGCCAACATGTACACTGCTTACCAGGTGGACGAACGTACGTTCAAGGTGTGTTCTCTCTTGGGCATGTCGGATTCAGAACCTGAAGACCCGGACAAGGGAAGGAACTACTTTATGAGTTGCCACTCGATAAACGAAGGCGAATACTACTACCAATGCTGCAAATTCAAACGGGGCGGGATTGTGTGCTGTCACATACTGAAAGTAATGGACATGCACGCGGTAACGCGAATGCCCCGCCATTTCATACGGAGGCGATGGACTTGGGATGCTGATGATGCGTTGGGGCCACAAACATCAAATGCAGTTTTGGCTGTGCATGATGAGAGACCAGAGGCAACCATGGACGCCGTGAGGCACGTTGTGTTAACCAAGAACTATTTTGAACTAATAGATGAAGCATGCAAGAGTGATCAGACAGCGAGGATGGCAGAAAAACACAGGAAGGCCCTGAAAAGAGAGCTTGATGAGATCAAAAAGAGGAAGGTTGAAGAAGCCTTACACAGGTTCCCCCGCACCTCAAATGTGCCTTTGTCCACGGGTCCATCATATGAAAACTCGGAGGTAGGGTCTGGAACAGCAAGCATGCAAACCCAGGTCAGGAACCCGTCCCGTTCCATCACAAAAGGGCGTCCAAAAGAGGTGAGATACAAATCGGGGTTGGAAATTCAAGCAAAACACAAGAAAACAAAGAAAGGGACGGCCAATCCGTAAGCAACTGTGGAGGATTGTAACTTGGGTGTTGGTGACATTTTTGTAAGGTAGATGGTCTAGATTTTAAAAAATGGGAGAATGACTGTTGGTGGACATCAGAATTTGAAGAAAATGCAATGAATGAATGACTAAAAATGCCACGTGTGTGCAACTAAATCTGCCATGCAACTTCCATCGAATTTGCCATGTTATTTCTAATGAATCTGCCATCGTGTAGATTTCCGTTTTCAGACCACGCATTTTTCCCACACATATTGTATTGTATGCATACTATGAACAAACTAGTTGAAACGATCACGTGCAAAAAACACGAGATAACTATTGCTTATGAACTACCATGCTAGGTACAGTTAGCAATGCAAAAAACCCAAAAACCAAAAAATGGAATGATTATTTTCACTAACCGTGTCTGATCAACTATATTTGCCATGTTTCAGGCATCATAGACACATTCAAACACCCAACTGGTACTACCAACCACAAACACATAATAGTAGTGAACATAAACGTAGCTGTTGTCACACCTAAGTAGGTTCACATCCACACATATATTACAAAATATTCAATGGCACTCACATGCCACCACTATATACTAGACTACGGGGGATGTAGTTATAACATAGCACACAGACATAGTTTTAAAAGAACAAGCTGATACCTTACATTCACCAGCCACAGAAATGTAAGGTAGGCATGCAGTATGGAGCATCACGTGATCACTTGTACTTCTTGTTGGCTTTTTTGAAAGCTTCCTCTATGAACTCTCGTGCGTTGGCCCGCTTGTTGAAATCTTCATTCATTAACCAGTTCCATGTGTATATTTTATGGAGCTGAACGACCATTGTAGCTGTGACGACATGGACCCGTCAACCTTCCCACTTTGCAAGGTATTCCAACGTGTGAAAGCCACAGTCATGCCTATAAAGAAAAGAATCAGGTGAACTCAAGAGAATAGAAAAAATCATAAACTTCAATGCAGAGGTGACAAAAAGGTTCATGATTGGTGTGGATGACACATGAAAAAGATAGTAATTACCGGTTTCCTTGCTTCATAGTCGCGACATACTCGATTGGAAAATGTCTGATCTAGACCTTTGAGTTTTCGTAGTGACTGTTCCATGTCTCTTTGAGGTTGTTGATGAAGAATTCAGTATGTGTAGTAAGGTCTTCATCAGCTCCTGAACGCATTGAATCAAGCACCTCCAATCGTTGGTTCTTCAGGTCAAGGCAAATCGCGTAGTGGTGACCACACTTGTCATCTGGGTTGTCTGGTGCAAGCTCCTGGAACATGGGGAACAGGACATGCAAGTAAAAAATGAAGGAAAGAAAAAACAGAGTTCACATCAAAAACATAAATGATGTAATTGGAAAATGATATGTAAAGATATTGCCGGATGCAGTAAGAGGTACATGAATGACAAAGAAGCAAGGGTCCAAAAATGCGCCCACAGAGAATGTTTATTTGCCATGTGTAATTAAAAGAAGTTGCCATCCATGTATAAACAAAGTTGCCCAATATTTTAAGTGAAGTTGCCACATAAGTTGCATTAAAAACAGTCAAACTTATTGCCACGTGGCAGCTGTTGCCACATGAAACATCTGTCACAAAATAGTATGTAACCCACATATGAAGCATAACTACTGACAAAACATACCATGGAAGAAAAAATGTGCAAACAAGAAGGCTCACATGTTTCTTCAGTGTGAGCTTGGAATCACCATGCGCGGCAAAATGCTTCCTCGGGATTTTATGGTGGAAGTCACCATCCCATATTTTGCAGGTCATGTTGTACTGCATGATCGTCTTGTCAAGATAAATATCCATATGCCTGTTGATGAAGTCAATCCCACACGCAACTACATTCTTTGACATTTTACCAAGTGGCCTCACAGACTCGGCAAGATCACCCAGGTCGACGTACGTCGCATCACATTGTATGATTTTGGTTATGTCCAAACATGAGTTGTATGAAAATGATATAACATGAAAGGGTCATGTCGGAGTACCCAGATCTTGGGTGGAACGATGTGCCACCACCTGTCAATGAGCAGCCACAGGAGGATATCCAACCAGTGAATGATGCAGTTCAACACGAGCAGGTTGAGGAAGTTCAGTCCCAGGAGTCAATCATTCTGCAAGTTTCTAATGACTCAGTTAACAATGTCCCTGATGCTGCGGATGTGGTAATTTACCATCCCCCAAAGGGACCAAAGTAGCCTCCTCTGCATATTGGGCAGGTTTTCACTTTCTTCGGGCCTGTCTTGCCTCCTGCCATGCAGTGGCAGCGCTCTTTTGAGAAGATGGTGCCGTCTCTGTGCTTTGCTGAAATCCCAAAGTTTGTGTTCAAGTCTGAAATTGGGTCCCTCTTGCTTGCTAAGAGGTCCTGGGACATTTGCTACAATGGTTCTGATCTCAGCTTTGTTCTACAACCTATGTCCGGCACTTCTTGCAACACTGCTCGCCTTACTTCTCCAGTTAAAAGGCCAGTTGCAAGGGCTCTCTGCTTTGATGACCTTTCCGCACCTGTCACTGAATCCTTTGAGTTCACTGCTACCCCAAAAGTGACCATGAAACGTGATCGGAAGCAGAGGACTACTAAATTTTTGGTGGACACTGAGGTTCGACGCAGTGCACGTCTCAGTGCTTTACGTGATGGATACCTTAAGTGACAAGCAGTGGCACTATCCAGTCCAAGTTTCAGAGCAGGTCTCCTCACACTTTGAAGAAGCGCAAGACCAAGTCGGCTCAGCCTGATGGAGCTTCGCCCGTGCCACCACCAACTGCCATTGCTGATCTTCAACATATTGGGACTCGCATGCGCATCGCTCCGGAGAAGATCACCGCAGATAAGCTTGTGGCTGTTCCAGCTAAATCCACCAGCAGCAAGAGTTCTAACGATTAATTGCATCATGCAGCTTTCTGGTCCATGGCGTACCATCTTAAACGTCATCTATCTTTATTTCTGTTTTTATGTTTGGACTCTATCATTTCACTCTACTTAGCTGGTCTGTGTAGGTCATTGCGTGATCTACTTTTGCTGCAACTTATTATGATTTGTAATGAATCAGTCCGGGTTTAAAAATTGTAAGGTTTTATGTTGGAACATACATGGCCTTAATTCTGAAGCGCGACAACTTGATTTTAAGCGAAAGATCGACGAAAGTGGTTGTTCTGTGGTCTGCCTCCAAGAAACTAAGTGTATGCATATTGATCACAGGTTCATTAGGAGGTTTTGTCCATGTCATTTTGATAATTTTGCTTATGTGCCTTCGGTGGGTGATTTATCTGGTATGGTCGTTATTTGGAGTTCTTCTTTCTTTGAGGGCAAATTAATTGAGGCAAAACCTTTTGGTATCATTGTGGAATTCCACTCCAAACATACATCCGAAGTTTGGACTCTAGTTTCAGTTTATGGCCCATGTCAGGGTCCAGGCCGTGATGAATTCATGCAGTGGTTATACAATCTTGACATTAATTGTGATGATAACTGGCTTCTTTTGGGCGATTTCAATTTTACATGGTCGCTTGAAAATCGTAATTTGCCTGGTGGTAATGTCAACGATATCTTTCTGTTTAATGAAATCATCGGTCACTTGGGCCTTGTTGAGCTGCCAATCAAGGGAAGACAATTCACTTGGTCTAATATGCAAAATGAACCTCTTCTTGAACAAATTGATTGGTTTTTCACTTCGGTTGCTTGGACTTTGGATCATCCCAATACTCTAGTTTTGCCTCTTGCACGCTCGACCTCTGATCATGTGCCTTGCATGGTCACGATTGCCAGTGCCATTCCTAAAGCTAAAGTTTTTTGCTTTGAAAATTATTGGATTGATTTACCTGGCTTTAATGAATGTGTTGCTCAGGTTTGGGGCAGGTCGGTGGGTAGATCCACGGCTGCTTTAACTATATCTTTTAAATTCAAAGCTCTCAGGTATGCCCTCAAGCAATGGCATTTAAAGTTGTCCAGAGTTAAGGCGCACATTTCTGATTGCAACAAAGTCATTCTCTTCTTTGATGAGATGGAGGAGATTCGACCGTTAAGTTGGCCAGAATTCAATTTTAGGCGAATTGTAAAATTGCATCTGGAGGATATTTTACATTGGCAGTTTGTTTATTGGAAGCAACATTGTACAATCAGAAATATTAAGGTGGGTGAGGAAAATTCTAAAAAATTTCACTCCATGGCCACTGAAAGCTTCCATAGGAATACAATTTCTTCAATCAAGAATTCGGCAGGTGAGGTGGTTTTTGATCATCAACAGTTGGCGGGCATGTTTTAGTCTGATTTCCAACAACGTATGGGCCAAGCAAAAGGAATTCAAATGGGTTTTGATCTAGACACTTTAATTGAGAGAATTGATGGTCCGGAGGATTTGTCTCAGCCATTCACGGATTCTGAGGTCAAGGCTATAATTAAGAACATGCCAACTGACTGTGCACCGGGCCCAAATGGCTTTACTGGTCTATTCTTAAAAAAGTGCTGGACAATTCTCAAGGAGGATTTTATGCAACTTGTCAAGGAGTTTTATGAGGGGAGGTGCAATTTGGAATGTCTTAATACTTCCTTAATTACTCTTGCCCCCAAGAAGTTAAGCCTGGAAGTGGTTGGCGATTTTCGGCCCATCTCCTTGACTAACACGTGTTTGAAGTTTTTAACTAAACTGCTGGCTAATCAGCTTCAGAAATTGATTCTGAGATGTATCCATCGTAACCAATATGGATTTCTGCATTGTCGATCTATTCAAGATTGTTTGGCTTGGTGTTTCGGATACATTCACCAATGTAAAGCCTCTAAGTGTCCCATCATCCTCCTCAAGCTTGATTTCACAAAGGCATTCGATACAATTGAGCATGAAGCCATCCTTAGAATCTTACAATGCAAGGGTTTTGATGCGCCTTGGACTGACTGGATTGATAGCATCTTGTCTACGGGTTCTTCTTCAGTGCTCCTAAATGGGGTGCCAGGCAATCACTTTGTCTGCAGATCGGGAGTTCGTCAAGGAGACCCACTATCTCCGTTATTATTTGTGATTGTAGTGGATCTACTTCAATCAGTGGTCAATGAGATGTGCTCCAGGAACATTATGTCATTTCCAATCCCAACAAGCTCCAATGATTACCCGATCGTCCAATATGCGGATGATACCCTCATTGTCTTGCCTGCGATTGACGATCAGCTCATCGCCTTCAAGGAGATGCTTGACACCTTTGCGGCTTCAACTGGTTTGTGTGTAAACTTCAGTAAATCCTCCCTTATTCCAATCAATATGAGTGATGAGGAGGGCGCTTGGGTTGCCAGCCTGCTCGGTTGTGATGTTGGCTCTATGCCTTTCACATATCTAGGGTTACCCATGGGTACTTCTAGACATATGATCTATGACCTACTGCCTCTGGTTGATCACATTGAGCATCGTTTATCTGCTTCCTCATGTCTGCTGAATCAAGGGAGTCGTCTACAACTGCTTCAGTCGGTGCTATGCTCCATGCCAATTTATTTCTTGTGTATGCTCTCTCTTCCCAAGGGTATCTTGCAGCAGATTGAGAGAATCATGCGTCAATGCCTGTGGAGAGGCAACACAGATAACCCTCGTCAATCATTGGCTGCTTGGGATTTTGTCTGTCGACCTAAGAAGTATGGCGGTTTGGGTGCTCTCAATTTGGGAATTCAAAATGAAGCCTTGTTGCTCAAGCATCTTTTCAAGTTTTTTAACAAGGTGGACGTGCCTTGGGTCACATTAATTTGGGACACCTATTATGCTTCTTCACCGCCGCAAGTCACTTAGAGTTGTGGCTCATTTTGGTGGCGTGATGTCATGCGTTTGTATAACAACTTCTGCAAGTTATCTATTCCACAAGTGCATGCAAGCAACAAAGTGGTCTTTTGGCTTGATCGTTGGCAGCTGGGTAATAATGTTGTCCTATTGCGTGAACAGTTCCCACGGCTTCATTGTTTTGTCATTGATGACACGGTCATAGTCAGAGAATTTATGGAGCAGCCGGAGGCCTCTGAACACTTCCATCTACCTCTATCAGAGGGAGCTTATATTGAGCTCACTCAACTTCAGTCTTTGCTATCATTGATCAACCTGGATGTGGAGAGAAAGGACATTTGGAAGTGGCCATCTAAATCTAGGGAGTTTAAATCAAAGATCTACTATGAGTCTTGCTTCTCTCACCTGGTGGTTGGCCCCATTTTGAGATGGATTTGGAAGTGTGCTTATATGCTCAAGTTTAAAGTGTTTGGATGGCTTCTCTTAATGGACCGTTTGAATACTAGGGATATGATGCAGCGCGGACACTGGATCATACAGGATGACACATGTGTTCTATGCCTCTGTGCTTCTCATGAAGATCATGCACATCTCTTCTTTGCTTGCAACTTCAGTCAAAGGGTTTGGAACTACCTTGGGATTTCTTGGATTGTTCAACCGAACCAGTCTACATATGAGATGGCTCTATCTGCTAAGAGAGATTTTGGCTTTCCTTTCTTCACAGAGGTGGTCTTCACTGCTACATGGAATATTCGAACACAAAGGAATGGGAAGATCTTTAGAAATGAGAGACCTTCCTTTACATCTTGGAGGAGGAGTTTTATACATGACATTTCTCTTTTGGTTCATAGAATCAAATGTAAATATAAAGATAGTTTAGTCTCCTGGATAGCCACACTCTCTTAGGCCCCCTTGTAAGTATTTTTCCTTCTTGTTTTGCTTGTAAATTGTACACTTGTATTTCTCTTGTTCTTTGCAATAAAGAACTGTGAGGCTGTTGCCTTGCAGTATATAGTAAAAAAACATAAACAATGCATGGCTCGAATAGCACAGGAGAAATATCAGAGAAAAGCAAGTGATGGGTTATGTGGTGTGGACATTACGCTTTCAGCTACTTCATGTGCTTGTTGTTCGACCTCGCATTTCCAAAACACTTGACAATATCATATAGATGGGTCTGCTCCTTTGTGGCCTTAACTTCGCGCTCATAGTCATCCACGGGTGGTGCGAGAACTACCCTATTTTGCCTCACAGATCTAGGGGTGGCACTTCTAACGGTATCCTCGGATAACAACTCAGCAGGCACGTTAGAACTTGATTGCCCCTGACCCCATGAGGACCTCCTCTTCAATGCTTCCTCATCAATCCTGCGATAAGTTGCATCAAGTGACGGCGAAATCTCCTCAGGGGTGGCTGCAAGGATCAAACAATGTGTTATGAAACTTGGAAACAACAAGTTGTTGTGAAAAAGAGTGCAGAATGTGAACTATAGGTCCAAATTAGAAAGTGTCCATGTGGAAACAACTCTAGTTGCCATGTGCATTGTACTGTAGTTGCCATGTGGCAACAACTGTAGCTGCCAAGTACATTGAACTAGAGTTGCCGTGTCGCAGCAACTCCAGTTGCCATGTGCTTTGGGAATGGAATTGCAACATGGCAACAACTGTAGGTGCCATGTTGCAGCAACTCCAGTTGCCATGTGCATCTCATGAGATTTGCCATCACCAGTAAGAAACCAAAAAAGCTTGTGACAAACATCATACTAAAAAAATGTAGAAACAAAATGATAAACACACAAAAAATGTACCTTGCACTATCGGCTCTGCAAACTTCACAGCCTTCCTGCCATCAGCCATTGGTTGCGCCATCATTGGGGTCGTGCCTGCCGGGAAAGCAAATGAAACATGCATAGGATCTTGCACCACTGGTTCATCTTGACTGCGATCGATGCCAAGGCTAAAGCTCAGTGGGGTGAAAGCCATTGGGTGCCTCTCCTGCCTGCCGGATCGCGAACAAGTTGTTTGGCAGAATCCAGGGGTGACAGATCAAAAAACATTTCTGCCTCGTCTGCTGCAGGATCATCAGGCTTGTTAGTAGGTCGGGGCATGCTGTCAGCGATCTCAATCACAACTTTCTTGCCTATCTTCCTGTTTGGGCTGTAGGGGACACCAATGTTCACTGGGAGCTTAGAAGTGCACAGATTTAAGCTGGGGTTCTCCATAGTGGTGAAAGACGCAGTCTGCTACGGATGTCCACCTCCTTAAGTAGCGGCCGACTTACCAGTTGCACCTGTTGTACTGCTGACTTCTGTCTTATTGGGTACATTGCTTTTGGCAGGAGGCAGGAACAGTGTGGAAGCAGACACATAACCAGAGTCATCTCTGCTACTCCTAGCTACATCTGGTGCCTTGGATATGTCTGCAGGATGCTTGCGGGTGCTATGCCGCCTAGGTGGAAGACCAGCTCGTGCAACGGTCTCCATAGCAGCCTCTGGACCACCAGAAGCTGGAGCTGTTGTGCCATGAGTCTCACGTGTGGATGGCATCTCATTCTGAATTGTGGCTCAACCCCTTCTTTTGTGGACGTAGAAGTGCCACCAGCCACACGCTTGGAATCCGTATCAGATGAGCGGGAATCTTCCTTGTTTAGGTTGATCTCAGGAGCGTCCACTTCAACACTTGCTGATCGGGTGGCATGGGTCGCAATAGCATCCCTCATTGCCACCAGCATGGGTAATATCTTAGCAGTCCTGGCAGATACTGACTCATCACTCCCAGATGTACGGATGTCTGTTGTTGTAGTCTGCACATCTGCAACCGGCAGAGATGGTCGGCCGCTTGCATCAGAGCTAGTGGGAACAGTGGATAGTACAACAACAGTTTTGTTGACTGGCGCCTCATGAACATCTGAGTTGCCACTTGTTGACAACTTGGAATGAATTCGTTCGAGTGGGTCTCTAGGGTTGCGTTTGGCCACGCGTGTAGTAGTCTTCTTCACCCTGCAAGAAAGCACATGAAGAGTATAAAAAGTGAAAAGAATAATTGCCATGGTAGTCATCATAAAAATGAAAAATGTGTGATGTGCCAGAGCTGCCATTTGAGAACATGGTATGGATGAGCACACATGGCAATGTAGGTGGTGGAAGTCAGTGGAAAGCTGCTAGTTGCCATATCAGTGGAATAAGAATTGCCATGTGGTCTAGTTAGCAGCTGCCATACATAACAAGCAGGAATTGCCATGCAACAACAAAATAGATCATGAAAAACAATAGTTGCCATGTGGGACTGATGCCAGTAGCCCATGTGGCAAGCTAGACAGCTGCCATGAGAAGCAGACGGTAGTTGCCACATAAATGTATCAAGTAAAGAAGTTTTGTATGATCTAGAATGCATCAAGCAAAAAAGTAGCACTATGACAATGAAAAACAGGGAGAACCTACTTCTTGATTGTCTTCCTCAAGTCTTCCAACATGAGAGGATCCATGGTGTTGGACGTCGATGTACGAGGAGACGACCTAGTGGAAGTGGTGTCACCAGCAGTGGGAGCACCCTTGTTCAATCGGGCAGAAACACAGGTTGGCGTTGGTGCTTGTTTCTTCTTAACTGCTTCGCCTCACTGCACGTAGAAAAAATGGCAAAAAAGGATACCAAGTGTGAGACAAAAAAATCATGCTGCACTTAGCAAACAATGAAAAAAAGGTCAGTCTGTTAAAAAGGAGGGACAGACAAAACACTAAATAGATGTCGAACCTCCTCCTAGCAGCTATGGAATCGGTTCTAGACCTCTTGCCAACAGAGCCCTGCCCAACATCCTCTAGAGCTCTGCCCCTCTTTGAGGGTGACACCCCTGTGTCTCTTGCAACTATTTGTTCCATGGCTTCCTCCGGTGGAGGAACATTTGGTGCAGCCTTATCCTTCTTACACCTACACGAACTTCAACATGTTCATCATCGCCGGTTTCATGTTGCACATTCTCCATGTCATTGCCATTGTCCTTGTCGAGACCAGCATCTCCATCTAGATCATCTTGCATGTCAGGGAGCTCTTGTGAGCTATTGTAGTCGTACCGGCCATGACAACCAGTTGGTCGATGTGTCTGTTCTCCAACGAATGATGTGAACTGCCTTGCAACCGCATCGCTATCAGAGCCATTAAGTGTCGTCCAACCCTCAACCAACTTCCCGAGCAAGCTGGTCATGCCGGAAGCAAACTGCCCAACTAGATGCTCAACAAGTGCCCTCGCCCGAGCACAAAAACAAAAAGTAGCAATAACCAAAGATAGTAGAGTCACGTGTGTAAGAACAAAAAAAGAACAACCATAGAGATATATCAAAATGCAAAGAGAAAAACAATTTCAAAAAATGAAATAAACATCCTTGATTACCTCTGCAGGACAAGATGGAGCTGAATGCACATCCATCCACTTGCCAAAGTTTTGTGGCCCACCAAACACAATGTAGTCTATAGCATGCTTGGCCATCAGCTAGAAAACAACAAAAACAACTAAGATGTAAGAGAGAAATAAGGAGCAGTGACTAACAATTCATGTATTGCAAAAAGAGGAAAAAAGGAGTTTCGACACGGATGGCGGAGTTGCCGTATGGGGTCAGACATGGGTGCCATGTGCAGACAGCCATGGCTGCCAAGCTATTTATCTCTTGTTAGCCATAAATGGTTGCCGTATGGGGATTTTTTCATATGTTATGCAACATCGAAATTGAAGAATGTCGTGCAAGAAAGAAGGCAGAACTAACCTGCAGTTTCCCATATTTCATATCAGTTATCCTATCTGCGGCAAGCACAGCCTTGACATCGCCGTCCGTCCACGCAGAGACAACAAACTTATGTGCAGGTGGTGGGCTTCCTATCCCAGTGAAGTCAACGGTGGACAGATCAAGACCATCAACGTACATGAGCTGGTATACACAATAAAAAAGAAAGCTATGACAGTTGCAATCATGCTATGTTGAAAAGAAGCTTATGTAGTTTCCTTGAGTCATCAAGTTGAAGAGAATGAAGAAAAATATTTGCCATCTATCAATGTTAGTTGCCATCATGCTGTGTTGGCAGTTGCCATCTTGTTATGCTGGTAGCTGCCACCAGCTCAGCATCATGGTTGCCATGCAAATTGTTTAAAAAAGAATGAACGTATGAAATGAACACTTCTTTGTGTTGTTGAAAAATGTTAGTATACACAATAAAAAAGAAAGCTATGTCAGTTGCAATCATGCTATGAAGAAAAGAAGCTTATGTAGTTTCCTTGAGTCATCAAGTTGAAGAGAATGAAGAAAAAGATTTGCCATCTATCTATGTTAGTTGCCATCATGTTGTGTTGGTAGTTTCCATCTTGTTATGCTGGTAGCTGCCACCAGCTCAGCATCATGGTTGCCATGCAGTTTGTATAAAAGAGAATGAATGTATGAAATGAACACTTTTTGTGTTGTTGAAAAATGATATTGCCTTGTAGGCAGCAACTACATATGCCATGGATCAAACTAAAGCCACTTTCACATGTAAAAGATTCACATAAAAAAATGAAAACAAAGGGTTGCCATGCACGATCTTGTACGGTTGCCATGCACGATCTTGTATGGTTCACACTTATCAACAGCTGTGATGTTGATTTAGGAAAAACATTGAACTGTGATAAGAGTATTTGCAAAAGAGTAGGGGAAAAATACCATTAGGTGCAAGCGACAGCCTTTCTGGTACATCTTGTTCGAGAATGCATCATGCAGGAAGTCCGCGATGAATTTACACCAATTCATGTTCTTAACATCTTTCAGCTTCGCCTGCACAACACAATTTTAGGACAAAAAGTTGCCACATCAGCATTCAAAATGAAAAACATCAAAAACCTGGCAGTGACTAGCTTCCAGATAACATCAAAATCAAAAAATTAAAGGGAAAACGAAGTAGAGAGGGAGCATTCACCAGGATGGGGAAGCACTCGTTGCTTGGGCGAAGAGATGTGATAGGCGCAAAGGCAGCTGAGATCAAGTACATGAGCAGCTTCATCTTAAATACCTCGCCATGGGTTTTCATGCCCTCCAGCGAAGTTGCTAGCACAGTTGTATTCAGCATGGATGCCATCCTAGGAAGCAAACGGGTGAACAAGGCTTCCTCAATCTTATTATTTACCTCATACGGGACTTTGTTTTCTCCATGGGGCACACCCAAAGTGCAGAACATAGATTCCTCATCCAAAGGCAGTCTTCCCCGTCCCGGAATCACGAATTCGCTGGAGGCAGGATCATAAATCTCATCGAGCCAGTTGTTGGGGAACGTAGTAATTTCAAAAAAATTCCTACGCACACGCAAGATCATGGTGATGCATAGCAATGAGAGGGGAGAGTGTGTCCACGTACCCTCGTAGACCGGAAGCGGAAGCGTTAGCACAACGCGGTTGATGTAGTCGTACGTCTTCACGACCCGACCGATAAAGCACCGAAAGCACGACACCTCCGAGTTCTTGCACATGTACAGCTCGATGACGTCCCTCGAACTCCGATCCAGCCGAGTGTCGAGGGAGAGTTCCGTCAGCATGACAACATGGTGATGATGATGATGTTCTACCGACGCAGGGCTTCGCCTAAGCACCGCTACAATATTATCGAGGTGGATTATGGTGGAGGGGGGCACCGCACACGGCTAAGAGATTAATGATCAATTGTTGTGTCTATGGGGTGCCCCACTCCTCCGTATATAAAGGGGGGAGGAGGAGAGGGCCAGCCAAGAGGAGAGGCGCTCCCAAGGGGGGGCAATCCTACTCCAAGTAAGTTTGCCCCCCTTTCCTACTTGGAGAGGGAGAGGGAAGGAAGAGGAAGGAGGGAGGAAGGAAAGGGGGCCCGACCCCCTTACCAATTCAGATTGGGCTTGGGGGGCGCCCCCTCCCTTGCTCCTTTCTCCTCCTTTCCACTAAAGCCCAATAAGGCCCATATACCTCCCCGGGGGGTTCCGATAACCTCCCGGTGCTCCGGTATTATCCCGATCTCACCCGGAACCATTCCGGTGTCCAAACATAGTCACCCAATATATCGATCTTTATGTCTCAACCATTTAGAGACTCCTTGTCATGTCCCTGATCACATCCGGGACTCCGAACTACCTTCGGTACATCAAAACATATAAACTCATAATATAACCGTCATCTAACTTTAAGCGTGCGGACCTTACAGGTTCGAGAACTATGTAGACATGACTGAGACACGTTTCCAGTCAATAACCAATAGCAGAATCTGGATGCTCATATTTGCTCCCACATATTCTACGAAGATCTTTATCGGTCAAACCGCATAACAACATACGTTGTTCCCTTTGTCATCGGTATGTTACTTGCCCAAGATTCGATCATCGGTATCTCCTATCTAGTTCAATCTCGTTACCGGCAAGTCTCTTTACTCGTTCCGTAATACATCATCCCGCAACCAACTAATTAGTTGCAATGCTTGCAAGGCTTATAGTGATGTGCATTACTAAGTGGGCCCAGAGATACCTCTCCCACAATCGGAGTGACAAATCCTAATCTCGAAATACGCCAACCCAACAAGTACCTTTGGAGACACCTGTAGAGCACCTTTATAATCACCCAGTTATGTTGGGACGTTTGGTAGCACACAAAGTGTTCCTCCGATAAACGGGAGTTGCATAATCTCATAGTCACAGGAACATGTATAAGTCATGAAGAAAGCAGTAGCAACATACTAAACGATGAAGTGCTAAGCTAACGGAATGGGTCATGTCAATCACATCATTCTCCCAATGATGTGAACCCGTTAATCAAATGACAACTCTTTTGTCCATGGCTAGGAAACACAACCATCTTTGATAAACGAGCTAGTCAAGTAGAGGCATACTAGTGACACTTAGTTTGTCTATGTATTCACACATGTATCATGTTTCCAGTTAATACAATTCCAGCATGATATAAGGAAATAAATAATAACTTTATTATTGCCTCTAGGGCATATTTCCTTCACCAGTCGCATACAGGGTTCACTAGGTTCTTGCACCGAACATCCATCAAAGCCTGCATCCCCATCTCACGGCAGCTCCCTTCTGCTCATCAGTAAATCCATCGGTCAATATAGTCAGGCGTTCTTGTGAAGCCCTATTGTGATGACGTCTCTTCTTCTGCATAACAGAAAAAGGATCATTTGTTGCCATGTTCAATGTCATGAAAATTTAGTTCTAAGGGAAGACTGAAAACTCAATGTGACACTAAAAACATATGGGGGTGGAAAGTAACCTCATCACCATCTTTTGTCCGACCAATTGCGCAATTCTGTTGTGGTACATCCATGAAGTCATCATCATCATCTTGATGGTCGCCGCGGGACATTATGCTATGGTAAGAACAAAACACACATTAGGGTGAAATGAAAACACAGCCGACGGATACGGAGAGAAATGCATAAAGTAAAATATTCACTGGATATCATTGATAAACAAAAATGAAAACTCCATGGTTGCCCCGAAGTTTAAGAATCTGAAGAGGGCAGTAATTGCCATGTGTTGAACATGCACAAAAAGGCAGAAAAATAATCAAAATGGAAAAGAAATTGCAGAAACATGGCAATTGGACGTGTATGGGTTTCTGAAGGAAGCAGTTGCCAGCTAGCAGAATCTACTTTCCATGTTGGCTCCGATGAAAGTGGAAAATGAGGCAGAGCATAGGAACACCCACCCCCTAGGATTGTCCAACATGAAAATTGGCAACTAACACATTGTCTTCATAAAAATGTACATATCACATCTTCTAGGTTCAAGTTTCCATGTTAACACAAGGCACTTCAAAAAAGGGCAGACAACTTCCACTGAACAATATATAATGTGGCAACTAACACCCTGGCCTCATATTAAAATGAGTTGCCATGTAATACATTCAAATATGTTCAACTATCACAAGTCAGCATGGCAAACACAATTGAGTCTATCGTACAGTCAATTTGCCGTTATCCTGCATATGACATGGCAACAGGCATGTTGTATTCACAAAATTAGTTGCCACTTGGAAGCATAGTCGTGAGTAAACAAATGCAATGAAAATTGCCATGAATGCCATGATCACACACTTAAGTATGCAAATACCTAGAGGTAGAAATCATACACAAAAACTACTCCCTGAATTGGGTCTCACAAACTAACATTATCCTACAACTGACATGGCAACTGACACGGTTGATTCAGAAATTAGTTGCCATCAGTGATGGTAGTTGTTGAAAATGCCATGACTGCCATTATCCTACAGTTTGAAAATGCACCTAACTAGATCTAGGGTTCAATCGCAACTATAATACCCTGAATTCAACAACAAAAAACGCCCTACACTGATGGCCATAGCATTTGGAGGCAAAATCAGAACTAACATCTAGAAAATCCCCGCACAAACACATGCAAGATACAGATGTGATTGCAGACAGGGCGAGCCACACCGGCATGACTGCCACCGCAGCAGCGACAAAACTGCGCAATGCCACCTAAATGGTAAGCACGCGACTCCATCGCCAACGGGGATGCTGGAGCACCGTGAATCGGACGGAATCTCAAGGAAACTCGAGGGGAGATTAACCATAGAGGGAGGGCAGCAGAAATCACAGGGCAGGAATGTGAGCACGGAGGGAGCCTTACCTTCAATCTGCGGCTACTTCGGCGATGATGCTCCAGTCCGGCGAACCCCACCAACGGCTGTGAATGCGGTCGACTCTTCCGCCGCCGCCGTCACCTTCTCCTCTCGGTTTCTCCTAAATCATATGCAACTAGTGTGGATGGTGGGTTGGGGAGTAATGAATGGGAGGGGAGTAATGAACCGCGAGGGGAGTGCGAGTGGCAAGTCGTGGGAGACGGCAACCGCAGTCGAGCATGGCGTGCGGGCGCGACGGCAGTTCCATCGCACGCCGCGACTAGCAACCGCTGACCTCGGAGGAAAAACCGGCGTGCAGACGAACTACCTACACGCCACACACGGGACTTGTCCTACATGGCACACCAAATCCACATTTTCGTGTCAAGATTCATGCAAAAGACAATCAACGATGATCCAAGCGTGTGGGCGAGTTGGGGAATGCCCACACGTGTGGGCGTTAGTGTTTCCGATTTTTTAGATTGTTTGGCTGTTTATTATAGGACGGTGGTGGCTACTCAATGTTTGGGCCTCAAGGGCTCCAGTAGATTTCATCTAGAAGCTGAAGGAGATCGTAACTGATGATTAGTCGATAAATTTCATCTTCATATTGCATCAGGCTGCATGGAAGTAGTGAATGGAATTTGATATTTGGTTGGGTACACCCGATGATGATCATGTAACTCCTGTAAATGTTGACATTAGTTAATAAAGCATGGTTGTCTTTCCTAAAGAAAGTCGATCAATTTCTCAATCTAAACTCTATCGCCCCCTAAAAAAAGAGTTACTCAAAAAATCTGAAAAAATAGACCAGTTGCATTAAAACAATCTCAAATTTTTCACAACAGCTTGCCTTGAGAAGTGCAAGTGACTATCCATCATTTCAAGCATCGCCCTTTTTTCGTGGCCTCTGATGGACACTCTATTCGAGAGGCGAGGGGAGTTCACGGGTCAATTGTCGGGCAAGTACTTGAACTACCTTTGTTTTGGTAGGTCTGTGTATCTTTGACAATGGAAACACTATTGTACAAAATAAAATTCTCTAGCTTGATCTCTGTTCTGATTGCATGTAGGTGTTTACTTTTCTGCATCATTTACATGGTTTGGTCAAACTAATTATGGTTGCAGAACAACAATTGACTTCTCTCTACAGGACAAGCCAACTCACGTACATCTCGTAACCTTGAGCTCATTCCATCTCGCGCGAGGCCATTCAGGGATTTCACGCCTCCCGTCGGCGGCGCTGTAGATCGCCTTCGCCTTCTGTGGCCTTAGGATCATGGAGGCGCAGCATATCACGGTCCTTGCCGACGGGAGGGCTCATGATTTGATTTTAGATGTTCCTTTGTGTTCGTTTAGTGTTTGTGTTCTGTTCGGGAAGATGAGACGGCGACAGCTCTCAGAAGTTGGAATAAGGTTCTCCCCACCTAGCCCACGTTATGGTTGTGCGTCTAGAACTATCGGAGGGCGTGTGGAGGTGTGTCTCCGATGAATAACGCAGGATTCGGTCAGCGTTTGTCTTTGTTGGATCCACTTGGATCTGATCTTCGTTCGTCTATGTCTGTGTGTCTTCAGGTTGGACCCTTCCCATCTATGCTTCCTTTCATCGACAGTGGTTGTTGTTCTAATGTGATGCTCCTATTGGGTCTTAGCATGACGCCTTCCCTACTGTCTACTACAAGAAGGTTTCCTGACTCCATTGAGGGAGCGGCGATGATGGCGGCGTGCCTTCGGCTTGCTCCAGTGCTTGTAGTCGTCGCTAGGTGGTCTATGGACCTGAATACAGTTTTTACTGCTTCGTTCTTTGTACTGCCTTGAAATATGATGAATAAAATAGAAGCTTTTCCGCAAAAAACTTTTACATGGTTTGATGAATTTCTTGTTGGGAAAAATAGTAGAAATAAAAAAATTGCCCTACGGGTCATACTCCAAAATCACTATGAAGATGCATACAAGATTAGATCGGATAGTTACCAACCTCAAGTTGTAGCTGAAGAAGAGTTGGTGTAGATTGTTGATGGAGTCCTTCGAACCGTTCACGAACAATTCCTGGAACCGAAGACCGAAAGAATGACCTCTCTATGGATTGCATGCATAGGGGTCTTCATGATCCGGTAGCGCTTCGCCGTCTAGAACTTTGCATCGCCGGAGAATAAGAAGAGGGAAAAGATAAAATCATGAAGCTCCTCTATTATGAGACTATAGAAAACTAAAGCCAGATCAAGTCTATATCAAGAGAGAAAAAGAGGAGGGGCACCCAAGACCACGGGAGAAAACTTTTGTCTCATGGTGGGGGGGGGGAGTTGCATATATGTAGGTGTTGGATGGGGCCTAGCCGACTTGGGGAGGGGAATATGAAGTAAATATGCCTTAGAGGCAATAATAAAGCTGTTATTTTGTATTTCCTTATTTCATGATAAATGGTTATTATCCATGCTAAAGTTGTATTAACCAGAAACTTGATACATGTGTGGATACATAGACAAAATACCGTGTCCCTAGTAAGCCTCTACTAGACTAGCACGTTGATCAAAGATGGTTAAGTTTACTAACCATAAACATGTGTTGTCATTTGATAAACAGGATCACATCATTAGAAGAATGATGTGATGGACAAGACCCATTTGTTACCTTAGCATTATGATCATTCAGTTTTATTGCTATTGGTTTCTTCATGTCAAATACATATTCCTTCAACTATGAGATTATGCAACTCCTAGATACCGGAGGAATGCCTTGTGTGCTATCAAACGTCACAACGTTACTGGGTGATTATTAAGATGCTCTACAGGTATCTCTAAAGGTGTTTGTTGGGTTGACATAGATCAAGATTAGGATTTTGTAGGATCGAAAGTATGTCTAGAGGGGGATGATTAGACTACTTGACCAAATAAAAATCTAGCCTTTTCCCAATTTTAAGTCTTGGCAGATTTTAGCAAGTTAGCACAAGTCAAGCAATCAACCTACACATGCAAATATAAGAGTGTAGCAGCAGAAAGTAAAACATTGCATATGAAGGTAAAGATAAGAGTTTGGAGAAGGCAAACTCAACGTAGACACGGAGATTTTTGGCATGGTTCCGATAGGTGGTGCTATCGTACACCCATGTTGATGGAGACTTCAACCCACGAAGGGTAACGGTTGCGCGAGTCCATGGAGGGCTCTAGCCACGAAGGGTCCATGAAGCAACCTTGTCTATCCCACCATGGCCATCACCCACGAATGACTTGCGTCACTTGGGTAGATCTTCATGAAGTAGGTGATCTCCTTGCCCTTACAAACTCATTGGTTCAACTCCACAATCTTACGGAGCCTCCCAAGTGACACCTAACCAATCTAGGAGACACCACTCTCCAAAAGGTAATAGATGGTGTGTTGATGATGAACTCCTTACTCTTGTGCTTCAAATGATAGTCTCCCCAACACTCAACCCTCTCTCACAGATTTGGCTATGGTGGAAAGATGATTTGAGTGGAAAGCAACTCGGGGAAGGCTAGAGATCAATATTCTTGTGGTTGGATTGGAATGTCTTGGTCTCAACACATGAGTAGGTGGTTCTCTCTCAGAAAATGAGTAGTGGAAGTGTAGTCACGTTCTGATGGCTCTCTCTCTAATGGAGAAGGGGGTGGATGGGTATATATAGCCTCCACACAAAATCGAACCGTTACACACATTTGACCCAACTCGGTCAGACCGAATAGAGAAACTCGGTGAGACCGATTTAGTTCAAAATGTGAACGTTAGGAATCTCGGTGGGACCGACATGATCAACTCAGTGGGACCGATGTGCTAGGGCTAGGGCAAAACCTCATCTCGGTGAGACTGATCACATAAACTTGGTGAGAACGATTTCAGCGATGAACAAACAGAGACTTGGGCAAGCAAACTCGGTGGGACCGATCGCTCCTTTCGGTGAGACTGAAACATTACAAAAGGGAAACAGAGAGTTTGCAATGTGAACTCGGTGGGACTGATCGCTCATTTCGGTGAGACCGAAATGTTATGAAGGGAAACAGAGAGTTTGCAATGCCATCTCGGTGAGACCGAGAGCCGTATCAGTGCGACCAAATTGATTAGGGTTTCTGGCTATGGCTATGTCAAATGAACTCGATGGCGCTGGATAGATCAAATCGGTGGGGCCGAGTTTGACTTTAGGTTTTGGACAAATGTGGAAATGAGAAAGTGGTTGAGGGTTTTGGAGCAATATCACTAAGCACTTAAGCAAGCAGACCATTAAGAAACACCTCATCCCCTTTTAATAGTATTGGCTTTCCTATGGACTCAATGTCATCTTGGATCACTAAGATGAAAGTGGAGAGTCTTAAGCCTTTGCCAACATTTGTCCTTAGCATTTTGAGGGGTCCACATCTCTAGTCCATGCCATGCCAATCATTGAACTTTCTGAAACATTTAACTTGTATGGATATTAGTTCAATGAGATATATGTTGTTATGAATTACCAAAACCACCCGGGGATTATTGCACTTCAATCTCCCCCTTTTTGGTAATTGATGACAACATATAGATCAAAGTTTTGACAAATGATAATATTAATGAAATACATCATCACTTTGAGAAGTATGTGCTAAGAAGAGCTTCCCCTAAATTTGTGCATTATTTAAAATTTGCTTTTGAATGCAAATGCACAATCGATTAGGATCATGGGTCACTCTTCCATTTCACATACATCTTGCTGGAGCGCTCAAAATGATAAGCTATAAGAAACATGCACTCATCACCAAGGATAAACATGATTGATCATACACATATCATCAAGCAAGCACACATTAAAGCATAGTATGATCAAACATATGATCATAAGAGTATCTCACACACAAGCACAAATATTGTAGCATGAAAACGATCAAAGAAAAAAGACCGAAGTAGCAAGAGAGGCAACAAAAAGCAAAACACACACACACACACACACACTCTCTCTCTCTCAGCCTAATGATCTATACATTTTCTCGCCCTTTGGCAAGAAGTTATCAAAAAGCTTGAAAGTGCATAGTGCTATGCAGCACTCTAGGCACGATCTTCGGGAGCTCCTGAAGGGGTCTTCTGGCTGGTTGCTCTGGTGTGCGTAGATGGTGTTGATAGGAGTCTATCTACAATAGCCTCAACTAATGTATGTGGAACTAGAGGAGTTGAAACTGGAGGAATCACTAGGCAGTTGCTACAGGTGCTGACATTGTTGTCCTGGTATCACTAGCAACTAGCACAACTAAAGACTTGGTGCCCTAGGCACTTGCTGAAAGGCATTTGTGGTTGGTCCTTCATTCCTTTCTTCAAGCTCTTCCTGGATTTTCTCCACAGTTGATTGGATCTTAGTGACCTTCACATCTAGATCATGAATCTTTGTCTCAATAGTTCTCTCAAGACTCTCTTGATTCTGAGTCAAGGTGGCCAATCCCTTCTCAATCCTCACAGTAGCCTCAATCATATAGCTGAGTTGATCTTTCTTGGTCTTGAGCATCACGTGTGAAGCATCTGGAGCACTAGCTAGCTTTGCTGCTTTTGCAGCCTTTGCTTTCTCTCTCTTCTCCTGAGCTTATCCACATGTTAGATGAGATGCATCCATGACAACCTCATTGTCCTCAAAGTCAGACCTCAGGGGAAGATGCTCTTTGTTAAGAAGATATGTCCCTGTCCCCATCTTGGATTTGATAAGCATCTGAATGTGAGGGGCATATCCACATGATCTCTTTTGATCACTTGCAGTTCTCTTCACTGTTTGAACAATGAGACTCATGACCTTGAACTTTTCTGGCACATCAAATAAGTGAAGCAAATTGATAGAATGGCTGCGGATCATCCTATGATCTCTTGACTTGGGCAACCAAGTGTGCCTCAGAATGGTGTTGATGGTGGTCAAGCTAGAGAGAAGATAGTAGATGGATCCAAACTTATGAGTCTCCAAAGCCTTATCAGGAATTTTCTGGTACATATGTGACATGGAGTTGTGGTCCTTCCTAGGCTTGGCATACACATCAATATCATCCTCATGTTCAACAATAGTAGACTGATACCTTCTTCCTTCAGTTATCCAGACTATCTTGCGATCCGGATAGAAGTGTGCAGTTGAGTAGAATTGCATAATCATCTCATCATTCCACTTTGTCAATTTTTGTTCAACAAATTTGTCCACTTCATTCATCTTGAAGCTCTCATGCACTCCAGGGAAGTAATCTTCATTCTCATCAATATAGGTCCAATCCACCCATCTCATGTCACATACAATGGGTTTCTTGTCCATCAACACTGTTTCATAGAAGTCATGCTGTTCCTTGGTGTGGAAACGATAGTTAACAGGAGTCCTTCTCCTAACAGGATAGGGATCAGACTGTCTCCATAGTCTCAGACCTGCATCTTTTCTGTCCTTCATGTTCTCAGCCATGGGATGCTTATCATCATGATTAGGTATCTTTAGCTTTAATTTTTTGAGCACTTGTTGCTCTTCTTCTTCTTGACTTCTAGCACTGGGGCCTTGTTCTTCTCAGCAGCAGAGATGTTCCTGGTGGATCTCTTGGGTGCAGGGGGTTTGGTGGCAGCAGCAGGCTTGGGGCTGCCTTGGGCTTTAATGGAGCAGCCCCAGACTTGATGGCATCCATCATAAGCTTTTGAGTCTTTGCAGGAGGTGCAATAGGCTCTTCCTCCTCCTCTTCTTCAGAATCTCTGATCATAGAAGGCTTGCCAGTGACTCTGGCTATAGTCTTCTTGACTCTTTCCTTCCTTTTCTTTCCTCCAGCAACCTCTTCTTCTCTTGGTTCACGAGTGAACTCCATAGTTTCCTGGGTGGAGGCTCTGGCTTTGGACATGGGAACTCTCTTGGCAGGAGCTTTCTTCTTCATGCCAGGCTTGGTGGAGGCAATAGCACCATATTCCTTCTTAAGCACTTTCTTCTTTGAGGTCACCTCCTCAACTACAAAATCCTCATCCTCTGAATCTGAGGTTTTCTTCTTACTTTGCCTAACAGTGGCCTTAGGAAGGTTGCTTGGAGTGCTTCTGCTTCCTTCATCATAGCTGCTATTGGAGGGACTAGTGTCCTCACTAAGACTTATCTGCTCCTCTGACCTGTTCTGACTGTCACTACCCTCAGACATCTCTGAAACCGTACCTGTGAATAGATAGGTATAGGTGTCACTACAAAAAAATACACTTCCGTAATGATACGTGTTTGTCATGGTAGGTCACGTTTTCTGTCATGCATGTACATCCATGACGATTTTATGACAGAATCAAGATAGTCATACCTGTGCTATGGTAGAAGTGTTCCGTGACATTACCAAAATTATCATCACGGAAGTGTCCACTTCCATGACGATAAATCGCGCATCATAGAAGTGCTTTCGTCAAGGGTGACCGACACGTGGCATCCACCATAACGGGTCACCGTTAAGCTATCGGGTTCTAGTTTGGATCCGATAACCCGTTAACAGCCCGAACCAATGGGGATTTTCCACGTGTAAAATTCTCAATGGCCAGAGGAACCACGTGTCAGCTCACTATTAGGACAGATGTCATCCACTCATTGGACCGAAGGCGCTTATGATACGTCGACACATGGCACGGCCCAACAGAGGCCCATTTCGGTGAAAAGGCTGGCCCGTTTTACTTGGTGAAAAGGTAGCGGGCCGGCCCACGGAAAGCCTGTTAACGACCTGTTCGTATATAGCCCATTTATAGCCCGCTAAGTCACGTCCCATTATGGCCTATCCGAATTAGGCCTAGTAGCGTCATCTGGGCCGACCAATATGATTCCAGCCCATTGTAACTTCTGGCCCATGTATGTCCCATGACATATTTCGGCCCATATGAGTCCCTTTGTAACTCTTGGCCCATTAACGGCCCGTGGTGAAACTGGCCGTAATGAAAAATGTATCTCTTTATACCCATTAACGGCCCATTATTCCATTGGGCCGTTTCCAGCCCGTGTTACCTTTCGGCCTTCTCAGGGCCCATTTATTCTTGGGCTCATTTCCAGCATTCGGTTACTCACGGCCTATTACTGGCCTTTTCTGCTTGTGGGCCAAATTCAACCCGTGGTTACAGTCGACCTGTTTGTGGCCCGTTAATCCATTGGGCCATTTTCATAGCGTCATAAAATACGGTCGATTAACAACGACCCGTTATGGTCGGCCCATGAACGGACGATTCCAACTCTAGCCCGTTTATGGCCCATAATGTGGTCCGTTATTGGCCCATGTTTGGCCAATCGATCATACGGCCCGTAGAAGGCCCATTGATGCAAGGCCCCGTAGAAGGCCCATTGTTTCTACGGCCCGTAGGAGGCCCATGGTCACTACAGTAAATATGTAGCCCATGGTTATTGTGGCCTAGTTTTAAAAAATAGGTTATTGCGGCCACTAGCAAACCGCAGAAAAAGAACTGGGCAAATAAACGTTATTGTGGCCTAGTTTTAAAAAGAACTAGCAAACCGCAAATAAATAAATAAGACAACAAGGAAATAAATAAGCAAGCAACTTACGCTAGGCTATCATAGATATTACACATATTACATCCACTGGGCATCAAAGTTTGCCACCAGTGCAAATATAGAAAACAAAGCAGCATATCACATACACTGGTTGTCAAAGTTGGCGACCAGTGCAAATAAACGCCGCAACAAAACAAGTCCAGAACTGAAACCACTTAAGAAGAGCTCAAGAAACAATATCTCGGGTACCCATAATGTTGGCAAGACGCTTAGCAAGCTTATTAACTTTGTCTTGTTTGGCGCTTAAATCTTCCAGCGCTTGCTGTTGCACGAGAAAGTATGCATCTGAATTCTGCAGGGACTTCCTCAGTCCTTCGGCTTCCTATCGCAGAATATCTGATCGATGTCTTTGAACATTGAAGTTGAGACTCAAGAAGCCGAACTCATTCAGGCAGCGAGTTCGAAGAGCTGGTGCCAGCAGTAGTGGCCAGTAACTCGAACACTACATCAATACATGACTTTGTGGTTGTCTTAGTGTCTTTAATATAGTTTTTATCAGCTTTCTTGGAGACCAACAAGGATGTCTCACTATCTTGAACGTTATCTGCATTACTTCCTTTACCATTGCATAACGGGGGTACTCTTCTTCAATATTTTATCCGCATTCTAAAAGAGAAACAAACAGACACATCACAGGTTTGCCATGTTGTATATGAAACTCATTTTGGTAAACCAGTTCAATAGTAAGGTGGACAGGATAACAACATGAAACAAACATAAATCTATGTAGTATGGTCACTGTATGGTCTATATCATTCTAGTTTATGTTGCCAAATCAAGATAGAGACAGTTCAAATCATATGTATTTAAACAAAGCAACATAGACAGAATATAAGTGTGGAAAACTACACATCAATAACAACACTTTGCATGGCATGAGAACATAACTGTTTATTCAATTGAAACTGAAATCAACATAGAGCAAGTTACAACAGCAAACACGTTAAAGAAACAGGTTTAAAACATACCTGTTGCACCATTGGACTTTCAATTGCATCCTTCAAATTTGAAATTAGTTGGTATGAGTAAATACAATGATGCAAGAGCAAAGGAGTATGAACCATAGCTACGGAATATGACATGAGAACAATTCTTCTTCTGCTTTAAGCGTTGACTTGGGGTTTGGAGTGGTGGTCCTCGTGCTTTGGGCACTACGGTTGCCTTACTAACTGCTCGTGTTTGGATGCTCTGTGGTGGAGACAGTGCTGTGTCAACTAGAACTGGGTTACTATCTGGTAGGGTTGGGGTTCGAAGGGGTGTAGCTGGTTCTCTATCCAACTAGGTAGGGGTACAATCTGTGTGAGTCTAGGTTATGTGTGGTGGGGCTGGTTCTTGGGAAAGTACAACCATGGTTCTATCTGCATCGACAGGTAGCACGATCTTTTCTGAAGACCGTGTTTATTCCCACAGATACCGCCATCACCCCCTCCAATTCAAATGGCTGATAAACAAGAAAAGTAGTTGAATGTACATGCATTGTAAGATAGACATGTGCAATGGATAGTAGGTAAGAAAATAGGGAATGAAATAATTCACATTTATGTTGTCTATCAAAACATAATAGCATGACATAATTTCACATATATGACGGCTAATTAAACAGGATAGCATGACACAATTTCACATGTATGATGGCTAACTAAATAGGATAAAATGACATAGTTCAAAATACGATGACTATGTAAATAGGATGACATGATATAACTATATGATGTGTCTATTAAAGTTGTTGGCATGCCATAATTCACAAACATGCCGTCGATGGAAAAATGATGGCATGATATACTTCATGGATAGAATGACATAATTCAAAATATGATGCCTATATAAACATGATGAGATGATATAACTATATTATGTTTTAGAAAAGGGGTTGGCATGCTATAATTCAGATATATGTTGTCTATGTAAACATCATGGCATGGTATAATTCAAATGTATGATTTCTATACTAAGCAAGTGAGCAGAGGGCAATCGCATATATGATGTGTCAACTAAGGAGATGGCATTCAATATTGTGTATATTGATGTAAAAACTAAGGATTGCAAGACAACATATGCATGATATGAGTAATATAACCCTGCCAAGTTTGAGCATACACCTTTAGGGGATAATAGGACTAGTCATCTGCCTCTGAATCCTCCTTTGAGGAGCTATCTGTAACCAGCAAGATATCTGCTTCAGCAGGTGGGATTGTCTAGTCTGAAGATCTTGTTTTCACTCTAGATACTTCCATCACCGCTTCAAATGGATGATGCACAGAAAGAGCAGTTGAATATACAAACGTTGTCGACAAATGCAATGGGTAATACAAGAAAAGGATGGCATGATATAATTCACATGTATGACGCTTAGCCAAATAGCATGTCATTGCATAATTCACATACATAATGCCTTGCAACAAGATAGCATTGCATAATTCACATATATAGTGTCTTGCAACAAGATGGCATTGCAAAATTCAGATACATGGTAACTAGACACTAAAGAGGTGGCATTCACACAAAGCATGTCTAAACTAAGCAAATGACATGCCAATGCAAGACACCATATGCATGATATGAGCAATATAACCCTGCCAAGTTAGAGCATGCACCTCAGGGGGGGGGATAGGATTGGTCATCTATCTCTGAATCATCCTCTGAGGAGCTATCCGTAACCAGCAAGACATGCGCTTCGTCAGATAGCATTGTCTGCTCTGAAGACCTTGTTTCCACTCCAGATTTTCCCATGGCCGTGTCGAATGGCTGATGCACAGGAAGAGTAATTGAATGTACTAAAATTGTTGACAAATTTAATACGTAATAAAAAAATGATGGCATGATACAATTCACATATAAGATGACTGGCTAACCAGGGTGGCATTGCAAAATTCACATATATGATGCCTCTGGCTAAACAAGATGGCATTGCATGATTCACATATACAATAAAGAAACTAAACAGATTGCATTCACACAAACATGTCTAAACTAAGGAGATGACATATTTGATGTATAAATTAAGCAATACAAGGCACCATATGCATGATATTACCAACACTAGCATGCCAAGTTAGAGCGAAGACCTCAGAGGGTAAATAGGAGTGGTCTTCTCCTTCTGAATCTCCTTCAGAACAGTTATCTTCCTCTTGATTACAATCTGAAATGGGTGGAGGGGGGATGCTTTTGCACCCACCATGGAGCGACGTCTGCATGAAATTTTATTGCCACGCAAGGCTCGTCTCCTTTGCCCTACATGTTCAGTTCCATTGGGTACAATAACTGACATGTATAGGAATAAAACATAGTGAGATTATGTAAGGAGTGCATGCAGAAATCCAGAGTAATGGTAGCAACCTGTGGATAGACCTAAAACCAATGATAGCAGGCAGATAATGGCTTCAATTAAAAAATACAGATAATGGCTTCTTTACTGTTTGTTTCCCACCCAACATGAAACTCATAGTAGACACTAGAGATTAAATAGATAGTAGATAGATACTATTGATTGCGGCCCCGACATGTACCCCACAACCATTTAAAAACTCAAGTTTGAGCATTAGTTTGGAGCTGACTCAGAGTCTAATCGGTGAGCAGGACGATAAAGTAGCATGTAATATTAAGTGATGCATAACATAAGCATCCACGAAAGAGTGCGACCTCTCTTGCGGACCAGTGTAGTCCTCGAGGTCATATGCTCGGCCGATGATGGTAACGAAGTTGTCGTGGCTGCCGGCGGCTGATACGTCTCCAACTTATCTATAATTTTTGATTGCTCCATGCTACTTTATCTACTGTTTTGGACTATATTGCGCTTTATTTTCCACTTTTATATTATTTTTGGGACTAACCTATTAACCGGAGGCCCAGCCCAGAATTGCTATTTTTTTTGCCTATTTCAGTGTTTCGAAGAAACGGAATATCAAACAGAGTCCAAATGGAATGAAACCTTCGGGAACGTGATTTTCTCACCGAACGTGATCCAGGAGACTTGGACCCTACTCCAAGAAGTGCCAGAGGCGGTCACGAGGGTGGAGGGCACGCCCCCTTGGGCACGCCCCCTGCCTCGTGGGCCCCCTATTGCTCCACCGATGTACTCCTTCCTCATATATATACCTATGTACCCCCGTCAGATCAAATACGGAGCCAAAAACCTAATTCCACCGCCATAACCTTCTGTATCCATGAGCTCCCATCTTGGGGCCTGTTCCGGAGCTCCGCCGGAGGGGGCATCTACCATGGAGGGCTTCTACATCAACACCATAGCCTCTCCGATGAAGTTTGAGTAGTTTACTTCAGACCTTCGGGTCCATAGCTAGTAGCTAGATGGCTTCTTCTCTCTTTTTGGATCTCAATACAATGTTCTCCCCCTTTCTTGTGGAGATCTATTCGATGCAATCTTCTTTTTGCGGTGTGTTTGTTGAGACCGATGAATTGTGGGTTTATGATCAAGTATTATCTATGGAAATATTTGAATCTTCTCTAAATTCTTTTATGTATGATTGAGTTATCTTTGCAAGTCTCTTCGAATTATCCGTTTGGTTTGGCCAACTAGATTGGTAGTTCTTGCAATGAGAGAAGTGCTTAGCTTTGGGTTTAATCTTGCGGTGTCCTTACCCAGTGACAGAAAGGGTTGCAATGCACGTATTGTATTGTTGCCATCGAGGATAATAAGATGGGGTTTTTATCATATTGCATGAATTTATCCCTCTACATCATGTCATCTTGCTTAAGGCATTACTCTGTTTTTAACTTAATACTCTAGATGCATGCTGGATAGCGGTCGTTGAGTGGAGTAATAGTAGTAGATGCATAATCGTTTCGATCTACTTGTCTCGGACGTGATGCCTATATACATGATCATTACCTAGATATACTCATAACTATGCTCAATTCTGTTAATTGCTCAACAGTAATTTGTTCACCCACCATAGAATATCTATGCTCTCGAGAGAAGCCACTAGTGAAACCTATGGCCCCCGGGTCTATTCTCATCATATCAATCTCTATCGCTTTATTTACTTGCTTGTTTTTACTTTGTCGTTTACTTTTCACTTTGCATCTATCTATCAAAAATACCAAAAATATTATTTATCATCTCTATCAGATCTCACCCTCGTAAGTGACCGTGAAGGGATTGACAACCACTAATCGCGTTGGTTGCGAGTAGCTATCGTTTTGTGTAGGTACGAGGGACTTGTGCGTGGTCTCCTACTGGATTGATACCTTGGTTCTCAAAAACTGAGGGAAATACTTTCACTACTTTACCGCATCATCCTCTCCTCTTCGGGGAAATCCAACGCAGTGCTCAAGAGGTAGCAAGAAGAATTTCTGGCGCCGTTGCCGGGGAGGCTCACGCAAGCAAGTCAACCATACCAAGTACCCATCACAATCCCTATCTCTTGCATTACATTATTTGCCTCTCGTTTTCCTCTCCCCCACTTCACCCTTGCCGTTTTATTCGCCCTCTCTCTCTCCCAATCTCCTCCTTTCTTTCCCATCACCTTTTTCACTCACCTTCTTCGGCCCCGCTTTTGTTTGCCGCTATGTCTGAAATTGGGGAGATTATCGTTGATATGGACAATCATGATAACATGGAAAATCCCGAGGCTTCGGCCGATGAACCCCCCTATCTTGCATACTAAAAAGTTTTGGTTCGGCAGTGATAACATTATTGGCAAAGGCGTTATTCAAGATTTCTTTACTTTCGCCGGTGCTTTACCTTCTTTGGGATGTTCTATTCTTCATAAAACTAGTAGTCTTGCGGATGCTATCGCTATGCTTGTAGTTGAATTTGAAAGACAATTTATGCATATGCATCCTTGCATTCAAAGATTTTTTCTAGAATTCTCCAATATTGAGCATTCTTCTGTTAAGCGTGCTGTTTCTATCTTCTTGGCTCACGAGTTTAGATTTATCATAAGAGAGGCCAAAGAAATCTTTGCACACTATAGGGTGGACGCCGGTCGTCCTCCCATAGAGGCAATCCTCTATGATCAAGAGGAATTTAGGCATTTTCAATCTTCGGACTACGTTGCTTTTAATGAAAATCTTAGAAAAAAGGTTCTTATCAATGTCTTGGTTGATTGCATCAATGAACTTAATAATGATTTTGCTCTTCGAAACAATGAGCTAGGTTACTCTCTTGAGTATAGGCTCAAATTTTTTTGCCAAAAGAATGCTTTTAGTGACGAAATAGTTGTGCACTATGAAGGGCCAAGGGAGGAACCCGTTCCTCCTATGATTGATCTTGGGGACATCTGTCCCACTAAATTTAGCCCTTTTGATTACTTTTGCTTGCCTCAAAGAAAACTTGCCACCGAACATAGAGAATATGAGATGAGTTTTCAAGATCTATCTTATTATTATGGCACACATTAGATCTATCCTTGCTTTTATGCCTAGCTAGGGGCGTTAAACGATAGCACTTGTTGGGAGGCAACCCAATTTTATTTTATTTTTTGTTTTTTCTTATGTTTAGGAATAAATAATCCATCTAGCCCCTGTTTGGATGTGGTTTTATGTTTTAATTAGTGTTTGTGCCAAGTAGAACCTATAGGATAAGCAATGATGATATTGATTTGATTCTGCTGAAAAACAGAAACTTTGCACTCACGAGAAAAAATTCAATAAATCACAGATACGTGCTTTTGCATTGAGTATTTTTTCTGCTGATCAATAAACAAATTTTCCAGTACTTCCTATTTTGGTAGAATTTTTAGAGTTCCAGAAGTTTGCGTTAGTTACAGATTGCTACAGACTGTTCTGTTTTTGACAGATTCTGTTTTTCGTGTGTTGTTTGCTTATTTTGATGAATCTATGGCTAGTTAAATAGTTTATAATCCATAGAGAAGTTGGAATACAGTAGGTTTAACACCAATATAAATAAAGAATGAGTTCATTACAGTATCTTGAAGTAGTCTTTTGTTTTCTTTCACTAACGGAGCTCACAAGATTTCTGTTGAGTTTTCTGTTGTGAAGTTTTCAAGTTTTGGGTGAATTCTTTTGATGGATTATGGAACAAGGAGTGGCAAGAGCCTAAGCTTGGGGATGCCCATGGCACCCCCAAGATAATCCAAGGACACCAAAAAGTCAAAGCTTGGGGATGCCCCGGAAGGCATCCCCTCTTTCGTCTACTTCCATCGGTAATTTACTTGGAGCTATATTTTTATTCACCACATGTTATGTGTTTTGCTTGGAGCGTCTTGTATTATTTGCGTCTTTGCTTGTTAGTTTACCACAATCATCCTTGCTTTACACACCTTTTGAGAGAGCCATACATGATTTGGAATTTGCTAGAATACTCTATGTGCTTCACTTATATCTTTTGAGCTTGATAGTTTTGCTCATAGTGCTTCACTTATATCTTTTGAGCTTGATAGTTTTGCTCATAGTGCTTCACTTATATCTTTTGAGCGTAATAATTTTTGCTCTAGTACTTCACTTAGATCTTTTAGAGCATGATGGTGGATTTGTTTTAAAGAAACTATTGATCTCTCCTGCTTCACTTAGATTATTTTGAGAGTCATTAATAGCATGGTAATTTGCTTAATGTTAATATACTTGGTATTCAAGATATGTGAAACTTTCTTTTGAGTGTGTTGAATACTAAGATAAGTTTGATGCTAGATAATTGTTTTGAGATATGGAGGTGATAATATCAAAGCAATGCTAGTTGAGGTGATTATGAATTTAAAGAATGCTTGTGTTGAAGTTTGTGATTCCCGTAGCATGCACGTATGGTGAACCGCTTTGTGATGAAGTCGGAGCACAATTTTATTTATTGATTGTCTTCCTTATGAGTGGCAGTCGGGGACGAGTGATGGTCTTTTCCTACCAATCTATCCCCCTAGGAGTATGCATTTAGTGCTTTGGTTTTTGATGACTTCTAAATTTTTGCAACAAGTGCATGAGTTCTTTTGATTAATGTTGAGTCCATGGATTATACACACTCTCACCCTTCCACCATTGCTAGCCTCTCTAATACCGCACACTTTTCGCTGGTATAATACACCAATCATATACCTTCCTCAAAACAGCCACCATACCTACTTATCATGGCATTTCCATAGCCATTCCGAGATATATTGCCATGCAACTTTCCACCGTTCCGTTCATATGACACACATTACTTTTGTCATATTGCTTTTTGCATGAACATGTAGTTGACATTGTATTTGTGGCAAAGCCACCGTTCATTATTCTTTCATACATGTCACTCTGGATTCATTGCATATCCCGGTACACCGCCGAAGGCATTCATATAGAGTCATATTTTGTTCTAGTATCGAGTTGTAATTGTTGAGTTGTAAGAAAAAATAAAAGTGTGATGATCATCCTTATTAGAGCATTGTCCCAGTGAGGAAAGGATGATGGAGACTATGATTCCCCCATAAGTCGGGATGAGACTCCGGACTTTATGAAAAATAAAAGAGGCCAAAGAAGCCCAAATAAAAAAAAAGAGGCCAAAGAAGCCCACCAAAATAAAAAAATAAAAAATAAATGAGAGAAAAAGAGAGAAGGGACAATGCTACTATCCTTTTACCACACTTGTGCTTCAAAGTAGCACCATGATCTTCATGATAGAGAGTCTCATATGTTGTCACTTTCATATACTAGTGGGAATTTTTCATTATAGAACTTGGCTTGTATATTCCAATGATGGGCTTCCTCAAAAGTGCCCTAGGTCTTTGTGGGCAAGCAAGTTGGATGCACACCCACTTAGTTTCTTTTGTTGAGCTTTCATATACTTATAGCTCTAGTGCATCCGTTGCATGGCAATCCCTACTCACTCACATCAATATCTATTGATGGGCGTCTCCATAGCCCATTGATACGCCTAGTTGATGTGAGACTATCTTCTCCCTTTTTGTCTTCTCCACAACCACCATTCTATTCCACCTATAGTGCTATGTCCATGGCTCACGCTCATGTATTGCGTGAAAGTTGAAAAAGTTTGAGATTACTAAAGTATGAAACAATTGCTTGGCTCGTCATCGGGGTTGTGCATGATTAAATACTTTGTGTGACGAAGATAGAGCATAGCCAGACTATATGATTTTGTAGGGATAACTTTCTTTAACCATGCTATTTTGAGAAGACATGATTGCTTTGATTAGTACGCTTGAAGTATTATTACTTTTATGTCAATATGAACCTTTGTCTTGAATCTTTCGGATCTGAATATTCATATCACAATTAAGAAGATTTACATTGAAATTATGCCAAAGTATCACTCCGCATCAAAAATTCTTTTTTATCATTTACCTACTCGAGGACGAGCAGGAATTAAGCTTGGGGATGCCTGATACATCTCCAACGTATCTATAATTTTTGATTGCTCCATGCTACTTTATCTACTGTTTTGGACTATATTGGGCTTTATTTTCCACTTTTATATTATTTTTGGGACTAACCTATTAACCGGAGGCCCAGCCCAGAATTGATGTTTTTTGCCTATTTCAGTGTTTCGAAGAAACGGAATATCAAACGGAGTCCAAACAGAATGAAACCTTCGGGAACGGGATTTTCTCACTGAATGCGATCCAGGAGACTTGGACCCTACTCCAACAAGTGCCAGAGACGGTCACGAGGGTGGAAGGCGCGCCCCCCTGGGCGCGCCCCCTGCCTCGTGGGCCCCCTGTTGCTCCACCGACGTACTCCTTCCTCATATATATACCTACGTACCCCCGTCAGATCAAATACGGAGCCAAAAACCTAATTCCACCGCTGTAACCTTTTGTGTCCACGAGATCCCATCTTGGGGCCTGTTCCGGAGCTCCGCCGGAGGGGGCATCTACCATGGAGGGCTTCTACATCAACACCATAGCCTCTCCGATGAAGTGTGAGTAGTTTACTTCAGACCTTCGGTTCCATAGCTAGTAGCTAGATGGCTTCTTCTCTCTTTTTGGATCTCAATACAATGTTCTCCCCCTTTCTTGTGGAGATCTATTCGATGTAATCTTCTTTTTGTGATGTGTTTGTTGAGACCGATGAATTGTGGGTTTATGATCCAGTATTATCTATGGAAATATTTGAATCTTCTATGAATTCTTTTATGTATGATTGAGTTATCTTTGCAAGTCTCTTCGAATTATTCGTTTGGTTTGGCCAACTAGATTGGTAGTTCTTGAAATGGGAGAAGTGCTTAGCTTTGGGTTCAATCTTGCGGTGTCCTTACCCAGTGACAGAAAGGGTTGCAAGGCACGTATTGTATTGTTGCCATCGAGGATAACAAGATGGGGTTTTTATCATATTGCATGAATTTATCCCTCTACATCATGTCATCTTGCTTAAGGCGTTACTCTGTTTTTAACTTAATACTCTAGATGCATGCTGGATAGCAGTCGATGAGTGGAGTAATAGTAGTAGATGCAGAATCGTTTCGATCTACTTGTCTCGGACGTGATGCCTATATACATGATCATTACCTAGATATACTCATAACTATGCTCAATTCTGTCAATTGCTCAACAGTAATTTGTTCACCCACCGTAGAATATCTATGCTCTCGAGAGAAGCCACTAGTGAAACCTATGCCCCCCGGGTCTATTCTCATCATATCAATCTCTATCGCTTTATTTACTTGCTTGTTTTTACTTTGTCTTTTACTTTTCACTTTGCATCTATCTATCAAAAATACCAAAAATATTATTTATCATCTCTATCAAATCTCACCCTCATAAGTGACAGTGAAGGGATTGACAACCCCTAATCGCATTGGTTTTGAGTAGCTATCGTTTTGTGTAGGTACGAGGGACTTGTGCGTGGTCTCCTACTGGATTGATACCTTGGTTCTCAAAAACTGAGGGAAATACTTACGCTACTTTACTGCATCATCCTCTCCTCTTCGGGGAAATCCAACGCAATGCTCAAGAGGTAGCAGCGGCGGGGAAGAAGATCTGAGGCGGTGAAAGACAGTATGGAGGGTGGATCCTTGTTGTGGTGAACCCTTCCGTTGTTGGAGCAGCTGAGCTGGTGTGGAACACAGTGCAGCTGGAGCGGGACAAATCACACAAGGTTTTCTTTGACACATATTTGTAACAAAAGTAATTGTGTAAGGTCTTGTTTGAATTTGTGGATTCTAACAATGCAGGGATAGGAAATACATGGGAATAGAATAGGAATGCATGTGCAAAACAGAGAATTTAAAAACATAGGATTTCTGCCAATCTAGGTGTTTGGTTCATAAGAATTGGAAGATCACAGGATGCAAAAAAGCATGGTGAGATTAAGTCAAACCACAAGAAAATTTACGGTGATAATGCTATTATGCTACTATCTCTTAGTCTTGTACTTCATGAATAGGAATTTGAAAAGGAGGACAAGTGGATATTAAAATTCCTATGGTTTTTCTTTCAAGGAGACACCAAAGGAACAAATCCTATAGTTTTCCTTTGCTCCATTCATTTGAACCAAATGCATGAATAGTAGTACCTTATGAAACTTTCCAATTCCTATGTTTTCCTTCACTTTTCCTTCCAAGCAGTGCCGATTCTAGTAGGCAGGCTTGAGCAGGGAAAAGCCTACATTCAAAAAATGTTTTGTGCTACTTCTACTACTTTGGACCCAGGCCACTGCCCTACTAGCTCAACTCCGAGGCCCATCTACAACTGCAGAGCTGAAACGCGCAGAGATAAATAATGATGGTGTTCAAGAGAGTCCATCACGAATATCTAAGTTGCCTGGTACCTCACTGCTTGTCATATAGTAGGAGAAACTAATCATATTTCAGCAGGGCCGGTCCATACATATTTGGGGCCCTGGGGCAAGATGACACAATGGGGCCCTTGTGGACAAATAAAAATTCAGAATATATTGTATTTCAAAAGCAATTTAGTACATAGCATATGATGGTCTTTGAACTAAAAAATACATGCCACAAATTATTTATTTGTAACGGTCAAGAGAACTACATGATAATAGTATGGAAAAAGTTATAGTTCTACAAAAGATCGCTCTTCTAAGTGCCACAAAGAGACCATCATCTTGCTCTTCTAAGTATGAAAATCTTGTCGATGTCTCTAACAAACTCGAAAAATCTCCATAGCACGCAATGGCACATCAGATTCTGGTAAAGTCATTTGCCGTGCTCGTAATTTCGAGAAGATATCATCTAATTTAGCATAACTGTCAGAAAAAATTTCTACAAATTTAGCACAACATTTGAATAATTTAGTATCATTCAATAACTTCAAGTCTTTTGAGCCAAGTAAGAAGCCAAATATACTTCTGTACACTTTAATTTCTTCGAAGAACTACTGGTTCTAAAAAAGTTGTCAGTTGAACTTTTCTGAGATCATACCGGTTCATCTCTCTAGTTTCTTCACTTCTTTTTCTCACTGATAAACATTTTCTAGAAGACATGTCACCAAACAATTGCAGGAAAACAATCAATACAGGGAACAAAAGCACCTGAATATGGGCATATGGCTTGATGTCAAATTGTCGATGTGGCTTCCCAGATCTCCAAGGCTGCAACACTCATTCCCCGTTCGCCCCTTCTCTTCCCTGGATCCAATGAAGCTTTGAAGAACAGGCCAACAGAAGAGTAGGAACTACGAAGAGAAGAATTGGAGATGTCAGATGGAGCAATCGGAGACGGAGAGCTGGGCTATTTAACAGCGACTCAAAAGAGTACTTGATTAGGGGAAGGAGAGAGACGTACTCCCTGATGCGGTGATGCCTCAAACTTCTACTTGGTGGGGAGCTTGAGGATGCAAAGAGAGATGATTGGGGAAAGGAATAACACTGTTGGTATCCATTAATGGATGCACGGGAGCGGAGCCTTAAATCTGGAAGTCCGTTGGAGCGGTGGCGCTGTTCTTCGGGTGAAGAATTTGTGGGAGGAGACGAGGAGGCGAGGAGGTTGGAGACGTGCAGCAGCATAGAGAAGCGATGGATTCCTTCATCTTTTTCCTAATATATACATATACTAGCTATACCTAGGCTGGGGCCCCTTCCTCCCAGGGGCCCAGGGCGGTCGCTCCGTTGCCCCGGCCTATGGGCCGGCCCTGTATTTCACGTTACTATGTGTGCTCAGTGGAAAATATATATAACATGTAGAGTAAAAAAGCGATGCAACAAGTGTACAACCTCTTTGGCAAAGCCATGTCGATCTCAGCGTGATTGGGATGGTTGGTGAGGATGCTCCGGCTAATTTGGCTGTCGGAGGAGGGGAAGAAGATCTTAGGCGTCTGGAGATGGAGCCCGGGGTACTGCTCCGCTGTGATGGAGGGTTTCGTCGTTGGAGCAGCTCCGGTGAGTTGTACGACGGCGAGGCTGAAGCAGGACAAGAGAGACAACGTTAACCTGAGTGGAATTCTAATAGCATCTCCAATAGATGATGTAAAATTCATAACCACAAAGTGCTAGATGTAAAATACATCAGCCACTCATCTCTGAACTTAACTGTCAAAACTAAATTTAACTATCAAAACTGAATTTAACTGTCGAAACTGAATTTTGCCGTCGAAACTGAATTTTACTGTCGAAACTGAATGCACTAGTAGCAGAAAAGCAGTAGCAGTAGTGCCCAGAGCAGCAGCGCGTGCGAGAGATGGGCTAGCTGGTCGTGTAGCAGCATCTCTGGTAGCAGCTGCAAGGGCTCGAGGGAGAGCAGGATCTGCTGCTCGTGCAGCAGCAGCGCACGCAAGAGTAGAGCAGCAGCACAAGCAAGAGGAAGAGCGAGAGCAGCGGCGCAAGCAAGAGCAAGAGCGACAGCAGCAGCTGGAGCAAGAGCAGACTAGGCAAGGGACCAAGAGCAAGAGCAAAGCAGTAGCGCGAGCGAGAGCCAAAGCAGCAATGGATCCTACTGATGTCGATGTCGTCACCGAAGGAGCGACGCCATGGAGGAAGTGGCCGGCAACACCACCATCAATGGAGTCACGCCATGTCAGCTCGAGACCGAGCGCCGGCAGCACCGTGAGATCGAATCAAGAAGAAAATGCGGCGATTAGTGTAGAACCTCTTTAGTGGCGCCAATTAGGCCTCAGCTTCATCCGAGGAATAGGTGATGATGCTGCTCTTTGGGTGGTGCAGGTGAAGACGGCGGTGTGGGAATGGAGGTGGCGCTAAAGGCGAGGGTAACATCATGGCAGCTCCTTGGAGGTGGAGGACGGGGTGGTTGAAACCATGGGACGACGAGATCGATGATGGATCCTCATCTGGTGCAGTCGATGCGGGACGTCGAGGTGTTGCTGTGGACGACGTCATCGGGGAAGAGGCTCCAGCTAGGCGGCAGACGGAGGAGGGTGTGGGGCTTCACGGGTTTTCGCGGCCTCGGTGTACGAATGGGTCGGCGGATGGGATGGGAGGGGGGAACCATGGCTTAGCACTACAAAAAATAGACTTCCGTGATGATACGTGTTTGTCATAGTAGGTCACGTTTTCTGTCATGCATGTACATCCATGACGATTTTATGAAAGAATCAAGATATTCATACCTGTGTTGTCGTAGAAGTGTTCCATGACATTACCAAAATTGTCGTCACGGAAGTGTCCATTTCCATGACGATAAATTGTGCGTCATAGAAGTGCTTTCGTCAAGGGTGACCGACACGTGGGATCCACTGTAATGTAACACCGTTAAGCTATCGGGTCCGGTTTTGGATCCGATAACCCATTAACAACCCCGACCAATGGGGATTTTCCACGTGTAAAATCATCATTGGCTGGAGGAAACACGTGTCTGCTCACCGTTGGGACAGATGTCATCCACTCATTGGACAGAAGGCGCCTATCATACGTCGACACGTGGCACGACCCAACAGAGGCCCATTCCTGTGAAAAGGCCGACCCATTTGACTTGGTCAAAAGGTGGCGGGCCGGCCCACTGAAAGCCTGTTAACGGCCCGTTCGCATATAGCCCATTTACAGTCCGCTAACCTAGGGCCCGTTACGACCTATCCGAATTAGGCCCAGTAGCATCATATGGGCCGTCCAATATGATTCCAGCCCGTTTTAACTTCCGGCCCATTTATGGCCCATGACTTCTTTCGGCCCGTATGAGGCCCTTTGTAACTCTTGGCCCATTAACGGCCCGTGGTGAAACTGGCCCATAATGAACAGTGTATTACTTTATACCCATCAACGACCCATTATTCCATTGGGAAGTTTCCAGCCCATGTTATCTTTCAGCCTTCTCAGGGCCCATTTATTCTTGGGCTCATTTCCAGCATTCGGTTACTTACGGCCCGTTACCTATCATTTTCTGCTTGTGGGCCAAATTCAGCCCGTTGTTACAGTCAGCCCGTCTATGGCCCATTAATATGTTGGGCCGTTTTCATAGCGTCATCAAATACGACCTATTAACGACAACCCATTATGGTCAGCCCATGAACGGACGATTCCAACTCTAGCCTATTTATGGCCATAATGCGGTCTATTATTGGCCCATGTTTGGCCAATCGATCATACGACCCATATAAGGCCCATTGATGATACAGCCCGTAGAAGGCCCATTGTGTCTACGGTCCGTAGAAGGCCCATTCTTTCTACGGCCGGTAGGAGGCCCAGCTTCACTACAGTAAATATGTAGCCCATGGTTATTGTGGCCTAGTTTAAAAAAATAGGTTATTGCGGCCACTAGCAAACAGCGGAAAAAGAACCGCACTGACTACAAGCAAACAAATAAACAAGACAACAAGGAAATAAATAAGCAAGCAACTTACGCTAGGATATCACGGCTATTACACATATTACATCCACTAGGCATCAAAGTTCACCACCAGTGCAAATATAGGGAACAAAGCAGCATATCATATACACTGGTTGTCAAAGTTGGCGACCAGCGGAAATACACGCTGCAGCAAAACAAATCCAGAACTGAAACCACTTCAGAAGATCTTAAGAAACAATATACCGAGTACCCATAATGTTGGCAAGATGCTTAGCAAGCTTATTAACTTTCTCTTGTTTGGCGCTTAAATCCTCCAGCGCTTGCTGTTGCACCAGGAAGTATGCATCTGAATTCTGCAGGGATTTCCTGAGTCCTTCAACTTCCTCTCTCAGCACATCTGATCGATGTCTTTCAACTTGAAGTTGAGACTCAAGAAGACGAACTGATTCAGGCAGCAAGTTCGAAGAGCTTGTGCGAGCAGTAGTGGCCAGTAACTCGAACACTACATCAAGACATGACTTTTGGGTTCTCTTACTGTCGTCAAGATAGTTTTTATCACCTTTCTTGGATACCAAGAGGGATGTACCACTATCTTGAACCTTATCTGCATTACTTCCTTTATGTAACGCCCCAGATTAGATGCACCAGGTGTCTGCCAGTTATTCGCCGTAGTTGCCATGTCATTTGCTTGCGTGTTGCATTTTATCATGTCATCATGTGCATTTCATTTTGCATACGTGTTCGTCTCATGCATCCGAGCATTTTCCCCGTTGTCCGTTTTGCGATCGGACACTCCTATGTCCTCCGGCATTCCCCTTTTGTCTCCTGTTGTGAGCGGGTATTAAACTTTCTCGGAATGGCCCGAGGTTTGCCAAGCGGCTTTGGTATAGCACCGGTAGACCGCCTGTCAAGTTTCGTGCCATTTGGAGGTCGATTAATACTCCAACGGTTAACCGGGGAACCGTAAAGGCCTCGTGTGTGTTGCAGCCCAACACCCCTCCAAAGTGGCCCATAACCCATCTAAGTCATCTCCATGCTCTCGGTCATTCGATCACGATTGTGTGGGCGAAAACCGCACTCCATTTGGAGTCACCTAGCTCCCTCTACCTATATATTTGTGCCCCTCCCCGAAATTTCGGTGCAAACCCTAGATCAAACCTATCTCTCGCCCGCCGGACATGTCCAATCCCGCGGACACATCCAGCCGCCGCCCCTCCGCAAATCCTGCGCCGCCACATGTCCCGCCGGCCTCTCTCTCCTCCCACCGCCGCCGGCCCGCCCGAGCCCGCACGGGGCCCGTCGAAGCCCATCGGGGCCCGGGTCGGCCCGAGATCGTCCGCCGCCCGCCGGGCACCTCGCCGCCCGCGCCCCCGCGTGCATCGCCGCCGCCTCGTTGCCGCGACCCCGCTGCCGGCCAGCTCCGCTCCGGCCACCTCTTCGCCCTGCCGCGCCGTCTTTCCCCGCTGGGCTCCGCCCTGCGCCGCCGCCGGTGTGCTCCGGCGCCGCGCCGCCCGCGTCGACCTTGAGCCGCCGCCTCTCTCTCTGCCATGCCGCCGCCTCCATGCGCCGGCCGGCGCCTCGCCGTGCCCGTGACCCCTCCATCCCTCGGCTTCCGTGCCGCCCCGCCGGTCCCCGTCGACCGCCGCCGCCTCCCGTGCCTCCCCGCGCCGCCAAGACCTCGCCGGAGGCCGCCGCCCTCACTGGAGTTCGGATCCGGTCAGATCCGTCCAGGTGGGACGAGATCCACCGAGATCCGAACCAAACACTGCCCCGTCCCGGATCTGCTCATCCCCGAACCGTCCCGTCCCGCGTTGACTTTTCGGACGGTAAAATTCGTCTAAGTCCCTAGTTTTTTTGCATATTCTAGTGCTATCTTTGACCTGCTGTAACTTGCTGCATACTGCTCCGTTTCGTGCGTGTAATATGTCAAAATATTTGTTGTGAGATGCTCTTCATTTCATTCCATTGCATCATGTTCATTGGTGTCCATCTTGATGTCTGAATCATCATTGCAAGAGTGCTATATAATGTTGTCTGCTGTTTGTTAACAGAACATGTTCATTTGTCATTTTTGCCATGTTATATGTGTGCAACCTATGAGGTTGATGTCTACATGTGTTTTGTGCTACATCATGCCATCTTTACAGGGGTGTATGCCATGTATTTTTGTGATCAATGTGGTGACTAGAACAAGCATGCAAACTAGGCTTCGTGATGTTGCTGATTTCAGTTCTTGTTCTGCTGTTATTTTTATGCCATGTAAACTTGATGCTACAGAGAGATCCAAGCATATTTTGAGATACTTCAGTAAGGATGTTTTGAACATATGGTTACGCTCTATCCATTCATGGCCCTGTTTGAAATTATGGAGTAGTCTAGAATGTCATTTTCGTGCTCTACTTTTGCTATAAAATGTTTCCTGGCAGATTGTTTACATGTTATTCAATTTTGCCAAGGTTGTTGTAGTTGATCCTTGCATGCTATGAACTTGTTCTTGCCTTGGTTAGTTTCATAAACGTGTCTTATTGCTGATTCTATGCTTATCTTGTCATGCAATGACTTATGGTGAGTGAATCGAGCTCGTGAAGTAGTGTACTTGCTGTTAATGTTTTGCTAGGCTGAATCTGTTATTTGGTGATGCTATGTAAACCTGCTACTACAAGTCATTCCATGCATAATCTGGAGATGTTCACTAAGGATGTTTTGCTATAAATGTTATGCTCTATCCATCCATGCCCCTGGTTGCATTTATAGCCTACTGTAGCTTGTTGTAATCTTGCTCCAAAGTTGCTAAATAATGTTGCTGTCAGCCTGTTAACATTAAGTTCAGTTTTGCCATGTGTTTTGTTAGTGATCCATGCACCCTATAAACTTGCTCTTGCCATGCTTAGCTTCATAAGCATGTATTCCTACTGTTGGTTGCCTTTTCATGCCATGTAATGCTCTTTGGTGAGTGGTACAAGCTCACCAACATGCCTACTTATTGTTGTTCGTACCGTGTATGAATCTGTCATATCGTTTGCCATGTTTACATGGGTGCCATCATATCTTCTGATCCTTTTTGGCTCATGGTCAGTAAGGGACTTTTGTTCTATGCATTTAGTAGTTTCATGCCATGCCTTTGTTTGCCATGATAAGTTCCTGTAACATGTTGTTTGATAGCTCTAAACATTGCAACCTGATGTTATTTCCGCAAAGTCTGAAACTGTTATTATTTGCAATCTTGCCATGTGTGTTTGAGCATGTTCTAGTGATTTCTGGAGATAGCTCAGTGTTCATGTTTTGTAATGCATTACCTATACATCATGCCCATGCCTTTAGTTCTTACGTTGAGATGCTGTAGCATATTGTTTTGATGATTGCAATATGCCTAGTTGCTGTTTTGGACAGATTGTTGCTATAACTTGTAGAGTGTATGTGTTGAACTGTTGCTCCGTTTTGAGTGTGCTCTATATGAAACATGCTTGATTTTGCATGTAGCTTCATATTATCATGTTGCATCCTTGTTTTGAGGTGTTTGCTTGATGTTTGTATGCATTTTGCATCAATGTCATGTTTAACTTGTTTTGCTCATATCTTCTAAGTCGTAGCTCCGAAATAAATGAACTTTATATGTAACTTGACTAGAATCTCGTGTAGATCATCTTGGTGCATCTTAACTTGCTGTTTAAAAACTTGAACATAAGGTTTATTCAGATCTGGACCAATTTCGAAATTTGCATACGAGGACTTACCGGAATTGTTATATGTTGTTTCCGGCCTCATTTAAACTTGCTTTGATGTGTTGCTTTTGTTTGCATCATCTCTTTCCATGAGTAGCTTCATGTAGTCTTGTCTTGCATCATACCTGGTTGAGCATCATGTCATGTATATGTGTGGTGTGTTTACCATGTTGTGTGCTTCTTTCGATAGTTCCTGTTTCGTTGCGATCGTGAGGATTCGTTCGTCTACGCTTGGTTCGGCTTCATCCGTTCGTCTTCTTCATGGACTCGTTCTTCTTCCTTGTAGGATTTCAGGCAAGATGACCGCTACCCTGGATCTCACTACTATCATTTCTATGCTAGTTGCTTCGTTCTATCGCTATGTTGCGTTACCTATCTTTTGCTCATCAAGCCTCCCAAATTGCCACGAACCTCTAACCTTTGGCACCCTTCCTAGCAAACCATTGCTTGGCTATGTTACCACTTTGCTCAGCCCCTCTTATAGCGTTGTTAGTTGCAGGTGAAGTTGAAGATTGCCCCATGATGGACAGGATTATGTTGGGATATCACAATATCTCTTATATTATTAATGCATCTATATACTTGGTAAAGGGTGGAAGACTCGGCCTTATGCCTGGTGTTTTGTTCCACTCTTGCCGCCCTAGTTTCCGTCATACCGGTGTTATGTTCCTGAATTTTACGTTCCTTACGCGGTTGGGTGATTTATGGGACCCCCTTGACAGTTCGCTTTGAATAAAACTCCTCCAGCAAGGCCCAACATTGGTTTTACCATTTGCCTCACCTACCCCTTTTTCCCTTGGGTTTCCGGAGCCCGAGGGTCATCTTTATTTTAGCCCCCCCGGGCCAGTGCTTCTCCAAGTGCTGGTCCAAACCGAGCGATGTCCGGCGCCCCCTAGGCAATCAGGGTCTATGCCAACCCGACGTCTGGCTCATCCGGTGTGCCCTGAGAACGAGATATGTGCAGCTCCTATCGGGATTTGTCGGCACAGCGGGAGGCTTTGCTGGTCTTGTTTTACCATTGTCGAAATGTCTTGTAAACCGGGATTCCGAGTCTGATCGGGTCTTCCTGGGAGAAGGTATATCCTTCGTTGATCGCGAGAGCTTATCATGGGCTAAGTTGGGACACCCCTGCAGGGTATAAACTTTCGAAAGCCGTGCCCGCGGTTATGGGCAGATGGGAATTTGTTAATGTCCGGTTGTAGATAACTTGACACCTGATCCAAATGAAAATGCATCAACCGTGTGTGTAGCCGTGATGGTCTCTTTTCGGCGGAGTCCGGGAAGTGAACACGGTTTTGGGTTATGTTTGACGTAAGTAGGAGTTCAGGATCACTTCTTGATCATTGCTAGCTTCACGACCGTTCCGCTTGCTCTCTTCTCGCTCTTATTTGCGTATGTTAGCCACCATATATGCTTAGTCGCTGCTGCAACCTCACCACTTTACCCCTTCCTTTCCCTTTAAGCTTTGCTAGTCTTGATACCCATGGTAATGGGATTGTTGGGTCCTCGTGGCTCACAATTTACTACGAGAACAGTTGCAGGTACAGGTTACGCGATGATCATGACGCGAGAACGATGCTTGCTTGCTTGAGTCCTTCTTCTGCTTCTTCTTCGATCAGGGATAGGTTCCAGGTCGGCAGCCTGGGCTAGAAGGGTGGATGTCATTTGAGTTTCTGTTTGTGTTTCATCCGTAGTTCGGATGTTGATCTTATGTATGAAGTATGGATGTATTCTTGCGGCATTTGTATGTATCCCCATCTATTATGTAATGTTGATGTAATGATATCCACCTTGCAAAAGCGTTTCAATATGCGGTTCTATCCTTGGTGGGACCTTCGAGTCTCTTTAGGATAGTGTCGCATATTGGGCGTGACAAGTTGGTATCAGAGCCTCGACCGACCTTGGGAGCCCCCTTGTTTGATCGTGTAGTTTGGCCGTTGTTGAATCTAGAAGAAAACTTTTTCAGAGTCTAGTCATATCAGAGAGTAGGAATTCTTTTTACCCCTCAGCCTCTTTGTCGCTCTGGTGAGGAATCTTGACGTAGGTGTTTTGAATTACTTCTCTTCCCCTTCAAATTTTCTTTAGGATCACGCAGTTGGTTTTTCGGTCGTTGGTTCTCTTCTCTTTTCATCCGGTGCATTTCTCGTCAAGTTGACTCGACCCTCTTCATCTTTGATTTCAATCCTCAGTTGTTTTCCTTTTCCCACCCGCCCACCCTTCTTCTTCTCGGAACCGGAGTCCCTAATCGAGTATCCATCCTACTCGTGTGAAGCATTTGCATTCTTCCAACCGGTGTTTTCCTCTTCAAGATATTCGTCGGTTCCCCCTTCCAAGTTTCCTTTGTTTTCCCGCCCTCCCATCCTTTTCTTCCCGGAGTCCGACTCTCTCTCGACCATCTATTTCATTCGTGCGAAGCCTCTTCAGTCTTCCCTCAATTTTTTTCAACCGGTGAATTCTCGTTTCGTTCGACATTCTTCATCTCTTTTCTTCATGGTGGATTCAATTCCAATTTTCGGTAGTGATTATATTCTTTCCCTCGGCTCAAGTGGTTTCCCTGCTCGTTCGCCTCTCGCCATTCAATCATTCCGGAGTTCGGAAGACATCTCAGGAGATTCGTCTGCTGTCACCTCATTCAAATATTTCAATTCTTTCGGTGCATCATCTATCTTTTCAACAATCCTTTCCAACGGTGTTTTTTCTCTTCAGTGGGCCCTAACCCACATGTCTTTTCCCAGGATCTTACCTGACTCTTCTAATTCCCCCGGAGTTATTCTAAATTCTTTTCAAAGTGTGACGTAAGAATGGATTCCATCAGTCACATGCCGTCTCCAAGATCGCTTTCAAATGCTTTTCATCTTTGGTTCAACCCTTCCTCTTTTTCGTTCTCCCGGAGTACCTCAGCAATTTTTGGTGGTGTTTCTCGTCGTCTTCCTCAGCTTTGAAGATCGAAGAAGAGTTTTCATATCATCCTCTTGAATTATTCCATTTGTCATATATTCCTTTTTCTCACCCATCCGGAGTATTTCAGGAGTTGTTTTTCCATTTCTTTTCACCGGAGGCCATCGTTCCAGAAGAATTCTTCGTCCTCACATTTCAGCTACCGTTATCCAATTATCCCGGTGCTTTGTTCAAGTATTCTTTAATCAACTCATGATCTCTTTGTTCTCCTGCATCTAAATCCCCTCTAGCATATTGGTTCTTCTAATTCTTCCCGGCGATTCATTCTCTTTCGTCATTCAATTTTCGAATTCTTACGGTGGTTCGTTCAAGATTCTTTTTCCTTGTTTATCATATTAATTCATTCATTCTTTCCAATCCTACCAGTGGTTCATGAAGACCTTCTCAAGTTTGCGGTATGTCACTTCTAAATCCTTTTTCAAGAAGAATAAGTAGTATGCAAAATTCATTCTTGTCATCAATTTAATTTGATGAAGGATAAGCATACAATAAATCTTATTCTTATTTCATCCAAGTGAGTAATCCCTTCCTTTGGAGTTTGTTCATGAGGAATAAATTCTAGTTCTAAGTGTTTTCATCTTTTCTTTTCCGGAGTTCAAATTTCTCGGCCATTTCGTCGGAACCTCCATCTAAATCACCGCAAGGTTTAATCTTATTCTTTCATCCTTCATTCTATCTCATCATCCTTTTTGTCACCGGAGTTCTTCATGGTGGTTCTTCACGATTTAATTCATTCTTCAAGTTTTCATAAAGTTTTGTTGGTGGAGTTCAAGTACCTTTTCTTCTCGCATCTCGAAGTGCAATTAATTCTCTGTATTCTTTTCAAGTGGAGTTTTGCATTTCTTTGTTCTTCTCAGATATTCAAATTCGTTCAATCCTTCCTTCTAAATTCTTTTCATCTGACTATTTCAATTCTTCTGGATATATTGCATTGTTCATCTCGTCAAGTGCCATATCATTGGGTGAAGTTTATGTTCTATTCTTTCCATGTTCATCCGGTGTGTTTCCTAAATCCTTCCAGTCTTATTCGTTTCTTATCTCATTCTAACCGGAGTGGTTTTATAGTCTATCTGATTCCGCGAGCTTTCGATTCCCGTCATTCTCGTCGTTCCTCTATTGTTCCTAAGTGCTCTTGTCTTTGTTCATCTTCTCACTCTTGAGTTCTTGTTTCACCTCTTCCCTTTTCCCTTCCGTCTCGGTCCTAAGATCTCGGGACGAGATCTCTTGTTAGTGGAGGAGTGTTGTAACGCCCCGGATTAGATGCGCCAGGTGTCTGCCAGTTATTCTCCGTAGTTGCCATGTCATTTGCTTGCGTGTTGCATTTTATGATGTCATCATGTGCATTTCATTTTGTATACGTGTTCATCTCATGCATCCGAGCATTTTCCCCGTTGTCCGTTTTGCGATCCAACACTCCTATGTCCTCCGGCGTTCCCCTTTTGTCTCCTGTTGTGAGCGGGTATTAAACTTTCTCGGAATGGCCCGAGGTTTGCCAAGCGGCCTTGGTATAGCACCGGTAGACCGCCTGTCAAGTTTCGTGCCATTTGGAGGTCGTTTGATACTCCAACGGTTAACCGGGGAACCGTAAAGGCCTCGTGTGTGTTGCAGCCCAACACACCTCCAAAGTGGCCCATAACCCATCTAAGTCATCTCCATGCTCTCGGTCGTTCGATCACGATCGTGTGGGCGAAAACCACACTCCATTTGGAGTCTCCTAGCTCCCTCTACCTATATATTTGTGCCCCTCCCCGAAATCTCGGTGCAAACCCTAGATTAAACCTATCTCTCGCCCCCTGGACATGTCCAATCCCGCCAGACACGTCCAGCTGCTGCCCCTCCGTGAATCCTGTGCCGCCACGTGTCCCACTGGCCTCTCTCTCTCTCCTCCCGCCGCCGCCGGCCCGCCCGAGCCCGCGTGGGGCCCGTCGAAGCCCATCGGGG
>NC_041389.1:94658890-94714705 GCF_002162155.2 Triticum dicoccoides | reverse complement strand
ACCCCGCCGGCCATCGGCTTCCGCGCCGCCCCGCCGGTCCCCGTCGACCGCCGCCGCCTCCCGTGCCTCCCCGCGCCGCTAAGACCTCGCCGGAGGCCGCCGCCCTCGCCGGAGTTCGTATCCGGTCAAATCTGTCCAGGTGGGACAAGATCCACCGGGATCCAAACCAAACGCCGCCCCGTCCCGGATCTGCTCATCCCCGAACCGTCCCGTCCCGCGTTGACTTTTCGGAGGGTAAAATTCGTCTAAGTCCCTAGTTTTTTTTGCATATTCTGGTGCTATCTTTGACCTGCTGTAACTTGCTGCATACTGCTCCATTTCGTGCATGTAATATGTCAAAATGTTCGTTGTGAGATGCTCTTCATTTCATTACATTGCATCATGTTCATTTGAGTCCATGTTGATGCCTAAATCATCGTTGCAAGAGTGCTATATAATGTTGTCTGCTGTCTATTAACAGAACATGTTCATTTTGTCATTTTTGCCATGTTAGATGTGTGCATCCTATGAGCTTGATGTCTACATGTGTTTTGTTCTACATAATGCCATCTTTACAGGGGTGTATGCCATGTATTTTTGTGATCAATGTGGTGACTAGAACAAGCATGCAAACTAGGCTTCGTGATGTTGCTGATTTCAGTTCCTGTTCTGTTGTTATTTTTATGCCATGTAAAATTGATGCTACAGAGAGATCCAAGCATATTTTGAGATACTTCATTAAGGATGTTTTGAACATATGGTTATGCTCTATCCATTCATGTCCCTGTTTGCAATTATGGAGTAGTCTAGCATGTCATTTTCATGCTCTACTTTTGCTATAAAATGTTTCCTGGCAGATTGTTTACATGTTATTCAATTTTGCCAAGGTTGTTGTAGTTGATCCTTGCATGCTATGAACTTTTTCTTGCCTTGGTTAGTTCCATAAACATGTCTTCTTGCTGATGCTATGCTTATCTTGTCATGCAATGACTTATGGTGAGTGAATCGAGCTCGTGAAGTAGTGTACTTGCTGTTAATGTTTTGCTAGGCTGAATCTGTTATTTGGTGATGCTATGTAAACCTGCTGCTACAAGTCATTCCATGCATAATCTGGACATGTTCACTAAGGATGTTTTGCTATACATATTATGCTCTATCCATACATGCCCCTGGTTGCATTTACAGCCTGCTCTTGCTTGTTGTAATCTTGCTCAAAAGTTGCTAAATAATGTTGTTGTCGCTTTGGGACCCCCTTGACAGTTCGCTTTGAATAAAACTCCTCCAGCAAGGCCCAACATTGGTTTTACCATTTGCCTCACCTACCCCCTTTTTTCCCTTGGGTCTCCGGAGCCCGAGGGTCATCTTTATTTTAGCCCCCCCGGGCCAGTGCTTCTCCAAGTGCTGGTCCAAACCGAGCGATGTCCGGCGCCCCCTGGGCAATAAGGGTCTATGCCAACCCGACGTCTGGTTCATCCGGTGTGCCCTGAGAACGAGATATGTGCAGCTCCTATCGGGATTTGTCGGCACAGCGGGAGGCTTTGCTGGTCTTGTTTTACCATTATCGAAATATCTTGTAAACCAGGATTCCGAGTCTGATCGGGTCTTCCTGGGAGAAGGTATATCCTTCGTTGATCGCGAGAGCTTATCATGGGCTAAGTTGGGACACCCCTGCAGGGTATAAACTTTCGAAAGCCGTGCCCGTGGTTATGGGCAGATGGGAATTTGTTAATGTCCGGTTGTAGATAACTTGACACCTGATCCGAATTAAAACGCATCAACCGTGTGTGTAGCCGTGATGGTCTCTTTTCGGCGGAGTCCGGGAAGTGAACACGGTTTTGGGTTATGTTTGACATAAGTAGGAGTTCAGGATCACTTCTTGATCATTGCTAGCTTCACGACCGTTCCGCTTGCTCTCTTCTCGCTCTTATTTGCGTATGTTAGCCACCATATATGCTTAGTCGCTGCTGTAACCTCACCACTTTACCCCTTCCTTTCCCTTTAAGCTTTGCTAGTCTTGATACCCATGGTAATGGGATTGCTGAGTCCTCGTGGCTCACAGTTTACTACAACAACAGTTGTAGGTACAGGTTACGCGATGATCATGACGCGAGATCGATGCTTGCTTGCTTGAGTCCTTCTTCTGCTTCTTCTTCGATTAGGAGATAGGTTCCAGGTCGGCAGCCTGGGCTAGCAGGGTGGATGTCGTTTGAGTTTCTGTTTGTGTTTCATCCGTAGTTCCGATATTGATCTTATGTATGAAGTATGGATGTATTCTTGCGGCATTTGTATGTATCCCCATCTATTACGCAATGTTGATGTAATGATATCCACCTTGCAAAAGCGTTTCAATATGCGGTTCTATCCTTGGTGGGACCTTCGAGTCTCTTTAGGATAGTGTCGCATATTGGGCGTGACAATTTACCATTGCATAACGGGGTACTGTTCTCCAATATTTCGTCTGCATTCTAAAAGAGAAACAAGCAGACACATCACAGGTTTACCATGTTGTATATGAAACTCATTTTGGTAAATGAGTTCAATAGTAAAGTGGACAGGATAACAACATGAAACAAACATATATCTATGTACCATGGTCACTTTATGGTCTATATCATTCTAGTTTTTGTTGCCAAATCAAGATAGATACAGAGTTCAAATAATATTTGTTCAAGACAAAGCAGAATAGACAGAATATAAGTGTGGAAAACTGTAGAGCAATAACAACACTTGTAATGTGCATGAAATGAGAACATAACTGTTTATTCAATTGAAACTGAAATCAACATAGAGCAGGTTACAACAGCAAACCAGTTAAAGAAACGGGTTTAAAACATACCTGTTGCGCCATTGGAGTTTCAATTCATTCCTTCATATTTGAAAATAGTTGGTATGAGTAAATACAGTAATGCAAGAGCAAAGGAGTATGAACCATAGCTACAGAACCTGACCTGAGAACAAATCTTCTTCTCCTTTAAGCGTTGAGTTGGGATTCGAAGTGGTGGTCCTCGTGCTTTGGGGACTGCAGTTCCCTTACTAACTGCTCGTGTTTGGGTGCTCTGTGGTGGAGACGGTGCTGTGTCAACTGGAACTGGGTTACTATCTGCCGGGGTTGGGGTTAGAAGGGGTGTAGCTGGTTCTGTGTCCAACTGGGTAGGGGTACAATCTGCGAGAGTCTGGGTTATGTGTGGTGGATCTGATCCTTGGGCAAGTACAACCGTGGTTCTATCTGCATCAACTGGTAACACTATCTTTTCTGAAGACCGTGTTGTTACTCCCTTAGATACTGCCATCACCCTCTACAATTCAAATGGCTGATAAACAAGAAAAGTAATTGAAAGTATAGACATTGTATGATAGACAGGTGCAATGGATAGTGGGGAATAAAAGAGGCCATGAAATAATTCACATTTATGTTGTCGAACCAAACAGGATAGCATGACACAATTTCACATATATGATGGCTAACTAAACAGGATAGCATGGCACAATTTCACATTATGATGGCTTACTAAAAAAGATGGAAAGACATAGTTCAAAATATGATGACTATGTAAACAGGATGACATGATATAACTATATAATGTGTTTATTAAATAGGTTAGCATGCCATAATTCACATACATTCACGGATAGAATGCCATAATTCAAAATATGATGACTATAAACACTAAACAGGATGAGATAATATAACTATATGATGTCTTTATTTAATGGGTTGCCATGCCATAATTCAGATAAATGATGTGTATGTACTATGTAAGCATGATGGCATGATATAATTCAAATATATGATTTATATAGTAAGCAAGTAAGCAGATGGCAATCCATATATGATGTAAAAACCAAGCAATGCAAGACAACATGCATGACATGGGTAATATAACCCTGCCAAGTTTGAGCATAGACCCCAGGGGGAAATAGGACTAGTCATCAGTCTCTAAATCCTCCTATGAGGAGCTCTCCATAACCAGCAAGATGTCTGCTTCAGCAGGTAGCATTGTCTGCTTTGAATACCTTGTTTTCACTCCAGACACTTCCATCACCGCTTCAAATGGCTGATGCACAGGAAGAGTAGTTGAATATACAAACGTTGTCGACAAATGGAACACGTTAATACAAAAAAATGATAGCATGATATAATTCACATACATGATGATTGGCTAAACAACATGGCATTGCATAATTCACATATATAATGCCTTTGCAACAAGATAGCATTGCATAATTCACATATATAATGTCTTGCAACAAGATGGAAATGCATAATTCACATATATGGTAATTAGACACTGAACAAGTGGCATTCACACAAAGCATGTCTAAACTAATCAAATGACATAGCAATGCAAGACACCATATGCACGATATGAGTAACATAACCCTGCCAAGTGAGAGCATACACCTCGGGGAGGGGGATAGGACTGGTCATCTTCCTCTGAATCCTCCTCTGGGGAGCTATCCATAACCAGCGAGATATGTGCTTCGTCAGATAGCATAATCTGCTCTGAAGACCTTGTTTTCACTCCAGAATTTTCCATCACCGTGTCAAATGGCTGATGCACACGAAGAGCAGTTGAATGTACTAACATTGTTGACAAATGTATACGTAGCAAAAAAAGGATGGCCTGATATAATTTACATATAAGATGACTGGCTAAGCAGGATGGCATTGCAAAGTTCACATATATGATGCCTGGCTAAACAAGATGGCGTTGCATAATACACATAAATGATGAATATACTAAACATATGGCATTCGCACAAAGGATGTCTAAACTAAGCAGATGACATATTTGATGTATAAACTAAGCAATGCAAGGCACCATATGCATGATATAACCAACATCAGCATGCCAAGTTAGAGCGAAGACCTCAGGGGGTAAATAGGAGTGGTCTTCTCCTTTTGAATCCCCTTAGAACAGATATCTTCCTCTCGATTACAATCCGAAATGGGTGGAGGGGGGTTGCCTTTGCGCCTACCATGGAGCGACGTCTGCATGAAATTTTATTGCCACGCAAGGCTCGTCTCTTTTGATCTACATGTTCAGTTCCATTATTTACAATAACTATCATGCATAGGAATAAAACATAGTGATATTATGTAAGGAGTGCATGCAGAAATCCAGAGTTATGGTAGCAACCTGTGGATAGACCCAAAACCAATAATAGCAGGTAGATAGTGGCTTCAGTTAAAAAATACAGATAATGGCTTCTTTACTGTTTGTTTCCCACCCAACATGAAAATCATAGTAGACACCGGAGATTAACTAGATAGTAGATAGATACTATTGATTGCGGCCCCGATATGTACCCCACAACCTTTTAAAAACTCAAGTTTGCCCATTAGTTTGGAGCTGACTCAGAGTCTAATCGGTGAACAGGATGATAAAGTAGCATGTAATATTAAGCGATGCATAACGTAAGCAGACAAGAAAGAGTGCGACCTCTCTTGCGGACCCGTGTAGTCCTCGAGGTCATCTGCTCAGTTGATGATGGTAATGTAGTTTTCATGGCTGCCGACGACGGGGAAGAAGATCTGAGGCGACGAAAGACAGTCTGGAGGCCGGATCCCTGCTGTGCTGGACCCTTCTGTCATTGGAGCAGCTGAGCTGGGGTGGACGATGGCGCAGCAGGAGCTGGAAAAACCATGCAAGGTTTTCTTTGACAACTATCTGTAAGAGAAGTAATTCTGTAAGGGCTCGTTTGAATTGGAGGATTCCAACAATGCAGGGATAGGAAATAGACAGGAATAGGATAGGAATGCACGAGCAAAACAGAGAATTTAAAAACACAGGATTTCTGCCAATCTAGTTGTTTGATTCACAAGAATTGGAAGATCACAGGATGCAAAGAAGCATGGTGAGATTAAGTCAAACCACAAGAAAATGTATGGTTATAATGCTATTATGCTACTATCTCTTAGTCTTGTGCTTCATGAATAGGAAATTGAAAAGGAGGACAAGTGAAAATTAAAATTCCTACGTTTTTTCTTTCAAGGAGACACTAAAGGAACAAATCCTACAATTTTCCTTTGCTCCATTCCTTTGAACCAACTTCATGAATAGTAGTACCATAGGAAACTTTCCAATTCCTATGTTTTTCTTTCACTTTTCCTTTCAAGCACTGGCGATTCTAGTAGGCGGGCTTGAGCAAGGAAAAGCCTACACTGAAAAAATGTTTTTGTGCTACTTCTATTACTTTGGACCCAGGCCACTACCCTACTAGCTCAACTCCCAGGGTCATCGACAAATGCACAACTCAAACACGCAGAGATAAATAATGATGGCATTCAAGAGAGTCCATCACGGATAGCTAAGTTGCCTGGTACCTCACTGCTTGTCATATAGTAGGATAAAATAATCGTATTTCCCGTTACTACGTGTGCTCAGTGGATAATATATATAACATGTAGAGTAAAAAAGAGATGCAACAAGTGTACAACCTCTTTGGTGAAGCCATGTCGATCGCAGCGTGATTGGGTTGGCCGGTGAGGATGCTCCGGCTAACTTGGCTGTCGGAGGAGGGGAAGAAGATCTTAGGCGTCTGGAGATGGAGCCCGAGGTACTGCTCCGCTGTGATGGAGGGTTTCGTCATTAGAGCAGCTCCGGTGAGTTGTAAGACGCCGAGGCTGAAGCAGGACAAGATAGACACATTAACCTGAGTGGAATTCTAATAGCATATCCAATAGATGACGTAAAATACATAACCACAAAGTGCTAGAAGTAAAATACATCAGCCGCTCATCTCTGAACTTAACTGTCAAAACTGAATTTAACTGTCAAAACTGAACTTAGCTGTCAAAACTGAATTTTGCTGTTGAAACTGAATTTTACTGTCGAAACTGAACGCACTAGCAAGGTGAGGCTACACGTTAGTCGATTGACTTTTTCATCTCTGGTCAGTCGATTTTGTAGCCGTTAGATACGAAATCAAGGGCCTACAGTTCATCTTCAACCTCCACCCCCCTGAGCCACCAGCCCCCACTGGCCAAATAGCCGCCCCCGCCGCCTGCGGCCGGCAGTGCGCCGCCCCGCCCACCCCGAAAACACTCCCCATCGCTGGTCCGCCGTCGCCCCGGCCATCCCTCTAGGGCCCCCCGTGCCGAACTTTTTCTCCGGCGATCCCCACGCCACCGCCCCACCACCGCCGGTGACCACCGCCCCCACCCTGATCCCTAAGATAGACAGTGGGGTACCTCTCTGGCGATCCCCCCCTCCCCGCTGCGGCGGGTTCTTCCTTAACTCCAGCGAGCCCCCACCCCCTGAAAATCGATTGACCCAATAGTCGATTTAGTCGACTGAAGTGTAGCTAAATCGGAGCAGCATCGCAAGCAAGAGCAAGAGCGAGAGCAACAGCGGGAGCAAGCGCAATAGCAAGAGCAGACCAGGCAGGGGACCAAGAGCAAGAGCAGACAAGGCAGGGGACCGAGAACAAGAGTAGAGCAGCAGCGCGAGCAAGAGCTAAAGCGGCGGTAGCTCCTACTGATGTGGACGTCGCCGCCGAGGGAGCGACGCCGTGGAGGAAGTGGCCGGAAACGCCGTCGTGGATGGAGCCGCACCGTGTCGGCTCGGGACCGAGCGCCAGCAACACCGTGAGATCGAATCAAGAAGAAAATGCGGCGATTGGAGTACAACCTCTTTGGTGGCGCCGATTAGGCCACAACTTCATCCGAGGAAACGGTGATGATGATGCTCTTCCAGTGGTGCAGGTGAAGATGGTGGTGTGGGAATGGGGGTGGCGTGAAATACGAGGGGAATGTTGGGGCAGCTCCTTGGAGGTGGAGGACAGGGTGGCTGAACCGGCGGGACGACCAGATCGACGACGGATCCTCATCCGGTACGGTGGATGAGGGACGTCGAGGTGTTGATGTGGACGACAGAGTCTCCGGCTGGGTGGCAGACGAAGGAGGGTGTGGGGCTTCGTGAGTTTTCCTGGACTTGGTGTATGAATGGGTGGGCGGTTGGGACGGGAGTGGGGAACCATGGCTTAGGGACGCGCTTGTCCAAAATGTGGGGTAAGTTATGAAAGTACCCCCACCGATTTGAGGCGGTTCTTTCGGTTCAGGGGTATCACGGGCATTTTGCGTGTCGGGATTTCATAGGAGGTGGGAGTTTTCGCGCGCGTTGTAATTTTGGAATAGCAAGGCGCGGGTTGAGATGGAGGGTGTTGTCGGAGCGCAACGAGACAAAGATATATCTTAAATATTTTGGGCTAACAAGGCGCGGGTTGAAATTTCCGGACAAGCCTAACATGTACTGTACCAAATCAATTCACACTACAAATGTCATTCAAAACTTTGAATTCATGTTATGTTCAATTAAAATATTTCGCTACGTGTATAATGCATGCAACCTACTACTCAAATGAACGTTTTAGTGCATTCCAAATGTATATACTACCGCTTCAATATGAACTAAATTTGAATCCGTTTCTCTATTTTAATAAGATCTATAGTAATGATTGTTGTGAAGTCAAAGCATTTGAATTCGTTTCTCTGTTTTAATAAGATCTACAATCATCATTATTGTCAAGTTAAACCATCGTTTGTGTATTATCTTCACAGCACACTACATGATTAGTCTCGAGTTACATATGAACTATGTGTACTATATGAACTCGAACTAGATTTTTTGAATCCACTTTATGTTGATTTCAAATCACATTACATTTCTAGCTCTAGCTAGATCTTCATAATCTAAACCATGTCTCATATGTATAATGTGTTTATCACATTATGTATGGTGCCCCGCCCCCTACGCCTACAACTATGTAGATGTGAGTTGCAAACACCACACATTACCACAAATTCAAATAAAATGTGAGAATGTTCGATATATAGTATTGTTTAGATTGTTCAATATTTAGTTGTAAGCTGCAAACGCCACACATTATCACAAATTCAAATAAAATGTGAGATTGTTCGACGTATAGTATGGTTTAGATTGTTCGACATTTAGCTGTGAGTTGCAAACGCCATGCATTATCACATTATGGTATAACATGTGCAAAACCACAGCACGCGTATCACCGCTATATTCATGCATGCATATGTTTAAAACACTATGATCTCCTATTCAAATATATGAATCCACTTTCATATCAAATTATGATCTTTGTTAGTCTCTTACACCCACACAATCCTCTAACCTTTGTAGCTACCACTAACTTTCTCTCGTGCATGCACACGCCCTCCTCGCCCTCCCCCTCCCTCAGGATTCTATCCATCATGCACATTCATTTTTTAGGTCGTTCTCCCAGAGTCTCCACAACTCCTTTCCGACACACACCGATCGATAAACCTCTCCAGCGATGTCTGCCTACAACATACACACGCACCTTCAATCTCCTCCTTTATGTGTCCTTGCCTCGTGTCTCTCATACGGTCCCACACACGTGTAAACTCTCGCCCCTCTTTTCATCGATCTCATAACCGCACACTCCTCCCCCTATCTAGCTAGTAGCTGGGCCTCTCGCACCACCACCTAGCTCCATTCTCTCTGTCTATCCGTCTCGCTGGGCCTTATTTTCCTCTAACAAATGGACGTACACCGACCGATCTCCCGCTATACATATAGCTAGCTAGGTCCTGATAACTCATTTTCCCACGCGTCGATCGATCTACCTCATTAGTTATGTCTCTCCCTTCCTCCGACAAACAACAATTGATCTACCGATCTAGTTAGGTTTGCTTACCAAATACATGGTTCCCCTTCATCATCCATGGATGCGTCCCGACAGATCTATCATGCACAGGCACACACAGAAACACATCCCCACTCTTATTGATAATATTGCAGTTCCACCCTCAGTTTGTCTAGTAGGCCTCTCCCACCATCTTCGAGAAGCAACTCCATCACCCATCCAGCACTCTACCCCTCTCCCTCCCTCTCTCTCTCTCTCTCTCTGTCCCATCATATTTCCCGTCCTTCAGTTATGTATGGATGTCGACCGATCTCCCTCAAGACATAGCTGGGTCTCTCCTTCTCAACACATATATGAGTCGTTCTACCTCTATAGTTAGGCCTCTGCCTACCCCTCCCCCACCCCCTTCCCCCCACACACACCGATACATCGAGCGCTCTAGTCATGTCTCCCTGCCACACACAAACTTGACCTGTGCCCTCTGACGTTCTGGTAGGTCAGTCACCCAATATCTTTGACTTGCACACACACACACACACACACTTTCGATGGCTCTCTTCTTTGATCTCGCACCCACCCACTTGATCCTCTCTTCGACTCTATCAATATCTATGACCCCTCCCTCTCTTCTCGTGGATCGCCCGACCCTCTATATATGATATGGATAGGCCTCCATTTCACACACATTGCATGCAAAATTTTGTTTGAGATGTCATCGACACATATTCCCACAAAATACATTCATGAAATCAACCCCCCCCCCAAAACAAAAAATACTCACGAACGCGGTTTGTATCTCTCACCCACACCCACGTAGGTGGGGGACGTGCACAAAGAGAAGAGGTGCATGCATGGTGCACGTACTCCCGTCTCTTTCCCAACCACACCCGCGCGGGTACACGATCGAGCTCATTTCTATACGAAAAGGCAGCCCACGTGGTAATTTGGCATGTCTACTGTTTGTCCACTTGGTGGAGGGAGGATCGTCTACCACGGGTGAACAAACAAATTGCGACTTGACGCGTTATGTTAAAAAAGAGGCAACCCATGTGGGGCCTACCTTAGAGGCAAGGCTCTATACACCGGAGTACTTTTGATGTGTCCCGTCAACTCATAGAACGAGGAGAAGCTTTCTTAGTATGCCGTCTCCCCCGCCCATGGGCGCGGTGGCTCGCAGGATGAGGTGAAGCTTGCTTAGTACTGTACGCCTTACGCCTGCTCCCTCGCCCACGCGCGCGATGGCTCACAGGACGAGGAGAAAATTTTACTACTCCCTCCGTTTACTCCTCGTCCCTACTACCTTGGTTAAAGAGATTATCATACTGTTTGGAATATATATGTCCTTTAGTAGATTTCAATATGAACTACTAGTACATACTGCAAACACTGATGTATATAGACGTATTTTAGTGTAGATTCACTCATTTTGCTCCGTATGTAGTCCATATTGAGGCCTTGTTTGATTCATAAGTCCTAGGACTTTTTCTAGTCCCAACTAAAAAGTCCCTACTCCTTAAAAAGTCCCTCCCTGTTTGTTTTTAGGGACTAAAAAGTCCCTAGTCCCTCCCTAGAGGTTATTGAATGACCATGTTACCCCTAGTATACAGAAAAATAACAACGAAACAACACCATGGGGCGGCGGGGCAATGGGTGCAGGGAGGGGCATTGTTGGAAAAGTCCCAAAAAAGACTCTCCTTGAGAGTCTTCTTCATTAAGTCCCCAAAAGCAAGTTTTACTCCCTAGTAGTCCCTCCTGTTTGGTTGAAAATTCTCTAAGAGGGACTTTGTCTAGTCCCTACACTAAAAAGTCCCTCGAAACAAACACCCCCTGCAACGGACATAATAGTACGCACTCTCCCTCGCCCCTCGACCCTCGCCCACGTGGTGGACGTGCAGCAATTCATTCGGTCTCATATAGCCAGAGCGATATATACTGCAGTACCATTATTGCTCGACTTCCCGAAGAGACGAAGAGCCAATCGCCAGGTTAATATTTTGCATATGCCAAGCGCAAGGTTATAGGAGAACGAGTAGTAGGTGCCGCGTCATTTATAAATAAAGTTTTTTTTTCTTCAGTGGCACGAACGCAATATGATAGGTTCATATGGAGAGAAAAGGAAACCGCTCCACTATATACATAGTCAGGACGGGCCAGCCCACACGGTTGCTTGTTGGGGTTGCTCTCTTCACACTCTCTCGCACAAAACGACTGTGGCCACATCTCTAACATCCCGGCGGATCACGTCCGCCGGGGAAGGGGTGGATGCTTAGTGTAGATGCAGTCGCCGTCGCTGACGGCGAAAACCCACTGTCGGCACGTCCCGATCAGGGGTCCCCGTTGTTCTCTCTCACAAAGCCGGTGACGTTGCGTTTGTCCCTTGCTCACTGCCGCGACGTGGGCAGTTGCCACCTCCCGCCTCCCTCCTCAAGGTTGAGCTATGTCCCGACATCCCTCAGGTACAACTCCCTTTACAGCCGGCTTGCACCACTGTTCCAGCTTCCCACATCACTCCATGTGGATATTTCTCTACTCCAAGAGGGAGTTCCAGACTAGGGGGTGTCCGGATAGCCGAACTATCATCATCGGCCGGACTCCAAGACTATGAAGATACAAGATTGAAGACTTCGTCCCGTGTCCGGATGGGACTTTCCTTGGCGTGGAAGGCAAGCTTGGCGATACGGATATGTAGATCTCCTACCATTGTAACCGACTCTGTGTAACCCTAGCCCTCTCCGGTGTCTATATAAACCGGATGGCTTTAGTCCATAGGACGAACAACAATCATACCATAGGCTAGCTTCTAGGGTTTAGCCTCCTTGATCTCGTGGTAGATCTACTCTTGTAACACACATCATCAATATTAATCAAGCAGGACGTAGGGTTTTACCTCCATCAAGAGGGCCCGAACCTGGGTAAAACATCGTGTCCCTCGTCTCCTGTTACCATCCGCCTAGACGCACAGTTCGGGACCCCCTACCCGAGATCCGCCGGTTTTGACACCGACATTGGTGCTTTTATTGAGAGTTCCTCTGTGTCATCGCCAATAGGCTCGATGGCTTCTTCGATCATCATCAACGACGCAATCCAGGGTGAGACCTTCCTCCTCGGACAGATCTTTGTATTCGGCGGCTTTGCACTGCGGGCCAATTCGCTTGGCCATCTAGAGCAGATCGAAAGCTACGCCCCTGGCCGTCAGGTCAGATTAGGAAGTTTAAACTTCACGGCCGATATCCATGGGGACTTGATCCTCGATGGATTCGAGCCACAGCCGAGCGTGCCGCATTGTCACGACGGGCATGATTTAGCTCTGCTGCCGGACAGTACCCTGGAGGCCGCACTCGAGCCCGCTCCGATCTTCAATTCGGAGCCAGCTGCGCAGATCGAGGACGGATGGCTAGACATCGCGTCGGGAGCTGCAACCTCTACGGCGATAGAGCCAAACACTGATCTTGTCCCCCACGAAGCTTGTGACTCCGAGGTGCCGGACTCCTCGCCGGACCCCGAGCCTCCCGCGCCCCCTCCGATCGAATCCGATTGGGCGCCGATCATGGAGTTCACCGCGGCGGACATCTTTCAACACTCACCTTTTGGCGACATCTTGAGTTCGCTGAAGTATCTCTTGTTATCAGGAGAGCCCTGGCCGGACTGCGGCCAGGACGGTTGGGATGCGGACGACGAAGAAATTCAAAGCCCACCCACCACCCACTTGGTAGCCACTGTCGATGACCTAACCGACATGCTAGACTACGACTCCGAAGACATCGACGGTATGGACGACGATGCCGGAGACGACCAAGAACCAGCGCCTACTGGGCACTGGAAAGCCACCTCATCATAGACATATATATGGTGGATATCCAAAAGGATGGGAATGGCGAAGGGGTAGCGGAGGATGGCCCCTCCAAGAAACAGCCCAAGCATCAGCGTCAGTGGCGCCGCTCTAAATCCCGCCATAGCAAGAACAAAGATTCCGGCACCGGAGATAATAATACACCGGACAGTGCCGAAGACAATCCACTCCAGCAAGATCCAGCGCAGGAGGACGGAGACGCCATCCCTCATGAGAGAGCGGCAGAAGAAGATGTAGAGGACTACATGCCTCCCTCCGGAGACGAGGCAAGCCTCGACGACGACGAATTCGTCGTGCCTGAGGATCCCGTCGAACAAGAGCGTTTTAAACGCAGGCTTATGGCCACGGCGAACAGCCTCAAGAAAAAGCAGCAACAACTTAGAGATGATCAAGATCTGCTAGCCGACAGATGGACTGAAGTCCTCGCGGCCGAAGAGCATGAGCTCGAACGCCCCTCCAAAAGCTACCCTAAACGCAAGTTGCTCCCCCGATTAGAGGAGGAAGCATATGAACCCACATCACCAGGAGACAATACGGCTGGCCGACCACCCCGTGGTCGCGACAGAGAGGCTTCTAAGCCCTTCGCTAGACCCGTACCCCGGCATCGCTCGAAAAGCAAAAGGCCACAGGGGAACGCTCCGGACTTGCGAGATATATTGGAGGATAGGGCAAGACAATCAAGATCGATCTATGGATCGCGTGGACGCCCCATGATACGTGACGACAACCATCGCTCCGGACACAGTAAGTCCGGCCGGGCCGAACAAAACAGACAAAGCTCTTTTGAGCTCCGTCGCAATATCGCCCAGTACAGAGGCGCCGCACACCCACTATGCTTCACAGATGAAGTAATGGATCATCAAATCCCCGAAGGGTTTAAACCCGTGAATATTGAATCTTATGATGGCACAACAGACCCCGCGGTTTGGATCGAAGACTATCTCCTTCACATCCATATGGCCCGCTGTGACGATCTTCATGCCATCAAATATCTCACCCTCAAGCTTAAAGGACCAGCCCGGCATTGGCTTAACAGCTTGCCAGCAGAGTCAATTGGGAGTTGGGAAGACCTGGAAGCCGCATTTCTCGATAACTTCCAAGGCACGTATGTGCGACCACCAGACGCTGATGACCTAAGCCACATAATTCAGCAGCCAGACGAATCGGCCAGACAATTCTATACACGGTTCTTAACCAAGAAAAACCAAATCGTCGACTGTCCGGATGCGGAGGCCCTTGCAGCCTTCAAGCATAATATCCGCGACGAGTGGCTTGCCCGGCACCTGGGACAGGAAAATCCGAAATCCATGGCAGCCCTCACATCACTCATGACCCGCTTCTGCGCGGGTGAGGACAGCTGGCTAGCACGCAGCAACAACCTCAGCACACATTCTGGCAGTCCGAATACCAAGGACCGTAATGGCAGGCCGCGTCGTAACAAAAACAAACGCTGCATTAACGGCGACAACAGTGAAGATACGGCAGTCAATGCCGGATTCTGAGGCTCTAAACCCGGTCAGCGGAAAAAGCCATTCAAAAGAACTACTCCGGGTCCGTCCAATTTGGACGGAATACTCGACCGCTTGTGCCAGATACATGGCACCCCTGAAAAGCCAGCTAACCACACCAACAGGGACTGTCGGGTATTCAAGCAGGCATGCAAGTTAATTGCCGAAAACAGTGACAAGGGGCTGCATAGCGATGATGAGGAAGAGACCCGACTGCCGAACAATAGAGGACATAAGGGTTTCCCCCCACAGGTGCGGACGGTGAACATGATATACGCAATGTACATACCCAAAAGGGAGCGGAAGCGTGCACTCAGGGATGTATACGCGATGGAGCCAGTTGCCCCGAAGTTCAATCCATGGTCCTCCTGCCCGATCACTTTTGACCGAAGGGACCACCCCACCAGCATCCGCCATGGCGGATTCGCCGCATTAGTTCTAGACCCAATCGTCGATGGATTTCACCTCACCAGAGTCCTGATGGACAGCGGCAGCAGCCTGAATCTGCTTTATCAGGATACAGTGCACAAAATGGGCATAGACCCCTCAAGGATTAAACCTACCAAGACGACCTTTAAAGGCGTCATACCAGGTGTAGAAGCCAATTGTACAGGCTCAGTTACACTGGAAGTGGTCTTCGGATCCCCGGATAACTTCCGAAGCGAGGAGTTAATCTTCGACATAGTCCCGTTCTGCAACGGCTATCATGCCTTGCTCGGACGTACCGCGTTTGCAAAGTTCAACGCGATGCCGCACTACGCATACCTCAAGCTCAAGATGCCAGGCCCTCGAGGAGTCATCACGGTCAACGGAAACACTGAACGCTCCCTCCGAACGGAGGAACATACAGCGGCTCTCGCGGCAGAAGTACAAAGTAGCCTCTTAAGGAAATTCTCGAGTCTGGCCGTTAAGCAGCCGGACATAGCTAAGCGCGCCAGGAGTAACCTACAACAAGACCACCTGGCACGTTCCGAGAACGCGTAGCAGTGCGGCCCCAACCCCAGACCCTGTAAAACGTCAAGACAGATCCTTCGCGTACACCATTACGCTCTGAAGATACCATGGGCATGGGGAGAGGGGCACGACCACGATAGGCCCAGACTGCGGTTCAACCACACCAGGGGCTCTCATGTGTGTTGTTCTTTTTTTTTCTTTTCTTTCTTTTTATTTTTACCCACAGGACTCCGTTCGTCAGAGGCCCTGTCCGGCAATAGACCTGCCGAACTCATGATGCAACAGCCAGGGAAGAAGAAAGGCTACAGCGAATATCCAGGTGGTCTCCATTACGAGCATTAAATCTGTTTTATGCACCATTCCGCAGCCTACCCCTGGAGGGGGACATATTTTACAGTCCCATCCCTTGCTTATCGCACCATTTGTATCGTTCTGCACTTATAGCAGTTTTTCTTGAATAAGTAATGCAACACCCTTTTGCTTTCAATTGCATTTCTCTTATATATATATGTTCATTTATGACATTACGCATCCGTACGTTTTGGTACGGCTAAATACACCAGGCGCTTATCTTTCCCGCATCATGGTGTGATAAGTCCGAACACTTTCACAAGTGCGGCACCCCGAACTTATAGCACTATATGCATCAGCTCCGAATCATGTCTTGGGTCAATAGTTGGGTTTGCCCGGCTCCCATGTTTTGGTACCTTACATTCCGTTGTATCGGCTAAGGTAGCACTGGGAGAACCACTGCGATTGCGCCCCAGTTGAGCTGGGTTAACGCCTCAGTGGAGAAAGCTAAAACTGACCGTCATGATGAGGCGAGAGCTGGTCGCTGTTCAAGAGGTTTTTGAAAGTCCTTAAAGACTTATGCCGCTTAGAGCGAGGAGCCGGATTTTGTCCGGCCCAGGCATGGATAGCGCCCCAAATTCGGCCTTCTGAAGACTAGGGGCTTCGCCGAAATTTAAAACTATAGAATTCTATGGCTAAGTGAGAGTGTTCAAGCATTATAAGTCCGGTTGCCTTGTTCGTTGTGTTGAGCGCCTCCCTAGATGGACCCAAATATGGGAACAAGAGCGCTCAAATTTATCCCGAACACCCCAGCACTCGTGGCGTGGGGGCTAAAGCCGACGACTTGCCATCTCTCAGATTTGATAAACAGCCGCACAGAAGGTAATATTTTAAATTAAAAAGCGTTGCTTAGCGCAAATGAACTAAGTTTTCATCGCAGAGGATAAGAAAATGCGAGTCTACTCAAATATTACATCTTTGGAGCACTCACCCGCAATAGTGCGGGCGCCCTTCATCACACTCTTATAATACATCTCGGGCGTGCGATGCTCCTTGCCCTCTGGTGGTGGGTCCGTCACAAGCTTCTGGGCATCCATCTTGCCCCAGTGCACCTTTGCGCGGGCAAGGGCCCGACGGGCACCCTCAATACAGGCGGAGTGCTTGATGACTTCAACCCACGGGCACGCATCCACCAGCCGCCGCACCAGGCCAAAGTAGCTCCCAGGCATGGCCTCCTTAGGCCACAGCCGAACTATGAGGCCCTTCATGGCCTGTTCGGGCGCCTTGTGGAGCTCGACCAGCTGCTTCAGCTGGTCGCTAAGGGGCACCGGATGTCCGGCCTCAGCATACTGAGACCAGAAGTCCTTTTTCGTCGAGCTCCCCTCCTCGGCCCAGTAGAATGCGACAGCATCGGACACGCTGTGAGGAAGATTTGCGAACGCTCCTGAAGAGCTCCAAATTCGGGTAAGCAACAGGTAATTAACACTCACATGCTTACTTTGCATGAAAAATGCCTTACCCGCTGCTATTTTCTTTATCGCCTCGATCTCCTGGAGGGCCTTGTAGGCTTCGGCCTTAGCGGCTTTGGCACTCTCAAGAGCTGTTGCAAGCTCAGACTCTCGAGTCTTTGAGTCATGCTCCAGGCTCTCATGTTTCTGCACGAGATCCTGGAGCTCTTGCTGCACCTCCGCCACCCGCGCCTCCTTCTTCTCTCGCTCGGTGCGCTCCGTAGATGCATTGCGTTCGGCCGCGGCCACCGCCTCTTTCAGGGCGCCACCTTGTTAGTGGCCCCTGCAATACCCATGTTAACCTTGTCATTCTTTTTGCAGCCAAAATCCTTTTCTGTAAGGTACAATTTTAATAAGGTGTTACTCACCTTCCTGGTCCTCGAGCTGCTTCTTGGCATGGCCGAGCTCGTTCTCGGACCGCTCGAGGTTTTCCTTCAAAGTATTGACCTCTACAGTCAGTGCGACAGAGGTCAGCAGCGCAGCCTGCAATCCCATATTGACATATTTTTATGACTCCTGCGTATATCTTTTTTAGATCCTCAGTCCGGCTTTTCTTTCTGAACACTGAACCGAGCATCAGGGGCTACTGTCTATGCGGTACCATTTTATACATATTGAAATTCTTACCTCAAAGCCTGTTAGAAGGCTGCTCCAGGCTTCAGTCAGCCCGCTCTTGGCGAGCTGCACCTTCTGAATCACCGCACTCATAATAGTGCGGTGTCCCTCTTCGATGGAGGCGCCGTTGAGCGCCTCCAGCAAATTATCCGGCACCTCCGGTTGGACGGAGGCAGCCGGTGTCACGGTCTTGCCCTTCTTGCGAAGGGGTCGCCCGCCGGACTCCGGAGCCACTGTGGGTTCCGGGGCCGAGTCCGGTGCAAAGTCCGGGAGGTTGTCCTGCGACACCTCCGGGGCCCTCTCCTCCTGGTGGGTCCCTTCCTGGGATCCCACCTCGGCATCGTCCGCGTCACGGGGGGTGGAGTCAGTCGGAAGAGAATCCATATCCGACGCCCCTAAGGACCCGCTCGACGAAGTGGGAAGATCATCCTTAGGCGGACTGTAGGGTTGTATGCGGCATTAGAAAGACATTATGTGGCAGAAAATAAAAACCTTGAAGTTATTCGGGAGTCCGGATACTTACGATCTCGCCAGAGGTTTGGCCCTTGGAGGCCAGTCCTCGTCGTCGTCACTGGCGTTGGCAGAGCAGTTCGGGGGAAGAGTTTTTCCCTTCTTGGACCCTTCGGCCTCCCTTGTTGGGGAGGCCTTCCTTTTCTTCCCTCCCCCCGCTGGGGGAGAGGCTTTCTTCTTCTCCTCCTTGCCTTGGTGGGAGGAGTCGGCCTCAGATTCATCATCCGATAGCACCTGAAAATGGGAACTCTTCCGAGTCCCCGTGGCCTTCTTCTTGGCCTTCTTCTCCGGCACCACGTGGGGTGCCGGAGCCAGCAGCCCCGTTAGGCGGGCGTCCGCTGGGTCCTTTGGCAATGGGGCCGGACAGATAGCCTGTGCGGCCTTCGTCAGCCAGTCTTGTCAAAGGAAAGGGAGTTTAGATCCCGCGTAGAGTTAAACTATGGAAAACAAGCGTCCCTTAAAGGACAAAATAACTTACCTCATCAGCTGGACGCTCCAAGCTGAATCCGCGATCTTCGGTAGAGGATGTGGGAGCCTCGGCGCCTTTGAACATCACCTTCCAGACTTCTTCGTACGTAGTGTCGAAGAGCCCATTCAAAGTCTGGTGCTGCGCCGGATCGAACTCCCACAAGTTGAAGCCCCGTCGTTGGCACAGGAGAATCTGGCGGACGAGCATGACCTGGACCAAGGAAACCGCTTCGCTAAACGCGCTGAGGTGGTACAATAAAAATAATTCGAGTAAAGGCTTGGTAGTGGTGTGACGTCACGCCATCAAATACGTCAGCAGATTGAACTTGTGTAAATATTATTCTCTCTACGGTGGTATGTGCAAATTATTTTGCAGAGCCGGACACTATCCTGGTGTTCACAATCTTCTATGAATTATTCGGAGGGAGAACCCGCCTTGCAATGCCGAAGACAACATGCGCGCCGGACTCATCGTCATTCAAGCCTGGTTCAGGGGCTACTGAGGGAGTTCCGGACTAGGGGGTGTCCGGATAGCCGAACTATCATCATCGGCCGGACTCCAAGACTATGAAGATACAAGATTGAAGACTTCGTCCCGTGTACGGATGGGACTTTCCTTGGCGTGGAAGGCAAGCTTTGCGATACGGATATGTAGATCTCCTACCATTGTAACCGACTCTGTGTAATCCTAGCCCTCTCCGGTGTCTATATAAACCGGATGGCTTTAGTCCAAGGACGAACAACAATCATACCATAGGCTAGCTTCTAGGGTTTAGCCTCCTTGATCTCGTGGTAGATCTACTCTTGTAACACACATCATCAATATTAATCAAGCAGGATGTAGGGTTTTACCTCCATCAAGAGGGCCCGAACCTGGGTAAAACATCGTGTCCCTCATCTCCTGTTACCATCCGCCTAGACGCACAGTTCGGGACCCCCTACCCGAGATCCGCCGGTTTTGACACCGACAACCATTATTGCTCGACTTCCCGAAGAGGCGAAGAGCCAATCGCCAGGTTAATATTTTGGATATGCCAAGCGCAAGGTTATAGGAGAACGAGTAGTAGGTGCCGCGTCATTTATAAATAAAGTTTTTTTTCTTCAGTGGCACGTACGCAATATGATAGGTTCATATGGAGAGAAAAGGAAACCGCTCCACTATATACATTGTCAGGACGGGCCAGCCTACACGGTTGCTTGCTGGGGTTGCTCTCTTCACACTCTCTCGCACAAAACGACTGTGGCCACATCTCTAACATCCCGGCGGATCACGTCCGCCGGGGGAAGGGGTGGATGCTTAGTGTAGATGCAGTTGCCGTCGGCGACGGCGGAAACCCACTGTCGGCACATCCCGATCAGGGGTCCCCGTTGTTCTCTCTCACAAAGCCGGTGAGGTTGCGTTCGTCCCTTGCTCACTGCCGCAACGTGGGCAGTTGCCACCTCCCGCCTCCCTCCTCAAGGTTGAGCTACGTCCCGACATCCCTCAAGTACAACTCCCTTTACAGCCGGCTTGCGCCACTGTTCCAGCTGCCCACATCACTCCATGTGGATATTTCTCTACTTCTTTGCCCCGCACATACCTCTACTGGCTTCTATGTACTGTATTTGTGATGAGTTTATGTCTCATCAACTAGTCCCAGTAATCTTATTCTAATCACGCTTCTTCAATTTCTTTGCCACAGGGATGCTCATCTCGATTTTGGTGAAACTGCACAAAATGATCCGATGGTCAAAAGGTTGCAAACTTCATTTCTTAGGAAGCTCGAACATTGCCAGCAAATTGAAGCCTGGTTAGAGTTTACGGTTCAAGGGCTAGGGACAACATGGATCATTTTTTTCTTTAGCTTCCTCTATTCCAAAATAAGTGTCAACTTTCGTAGTAGTACAACTTTGTACTAAAGTTTGCATAAAGTTGAGACACTTATTTTGGAACGGAGGGAGTACATATTTGCTATGATCTGTCAATCATTGAGATGCAATAGCATGCATGTTAGTCTCCTTTGTATTTGATGAAATATTGCAACGGGCAACCTTGGACGCAAGATACATGTAACAGAAGTTGGAAGCTTCATAGCATTATACAAATTTATCTCGCTGACAAATCACAGTATGTACTATACTATTACTTCCTCCGTTCCTAAATATAAGTCTTTGTAGAGATTTCACCATGAACCACATGCAGATGTATATAGATGCATTTTAAGTGTAGATTCATTCATTTTGTTCCGTATGTAGTCCACCTAGTGGAATCTCTACAAAGACTTATCTACTATATCTAAATAGCTACCCCCACTACTAGGAATTCTCTATCCTCTCCTTGAGCCACATCATCAAAATCAATGTAGCTGTTAGATGAACTAAATCAGTCCATAATAGCCGTCTGATCTAGATGTTGAGAGGCTCCGCACTAAGCCACATGCAAGCATGTAGAAATACCATTGCATGCATGTGACTGGTTTTAAATCACATCAACATGTCTGCATGCAAGCATGCATCTATAGCATGCATGTAAGTGAGCTTTTAAGTCCCATTAACATGTCAAAAAGAAAAATATAATCCCATTATGCAGTAGGAGTCGACTGATCTTTTTTCCTAACGTGGGATGATCTAAATGATGATGGGAGTTCTTTTAGTTTGGCTACCACATTTGTCATGCGGTTATAGAGTTTTTTAGTTCTATGAAATAGATAATTTTACGCATAGAGATATACGGCTGTTCCGCGGCAACGCGCCGGGACTCATCTAGTATTTAGGAACGGAGGGAGTACTATGTAAAGAGTTAGGTGTCGCACGGTGTCCAGAAAATATGGTGATAGTGTGAGGTGGGCCATGTAATCACTGAGCCTGTGTGTTTTCACTGGTCTTGCATTCCTCCGCTGTAAGAATGGAGAAAATTGTAATCTAGTAGTACCTCCTTTCACCGAAAGCGTGGGACATACAGCAGTCCTACCACCTCAGTAATAATGATCAATGAGCCGTCAAATCACATAGATCCAGCAGTAAGTTGGACGGACGAAGCAACCATCACTCGAATCCGCTTCTTCCTTCAACACAGGCGCCAGCGAGAGGTCGCGTCCGCTCTGCCCGCACAGGAATGTGGCACCGATTCTTTGGAGCTGCGCTGACCGTTTCGGGCGGGAAGCGCGCACGGGCAATCGAGGGGCTTTGGGTGGGCCAAGCTGGTCAGGAGCGGGCATGGCAGTTGTCCGCCTGTCCCTACCGGACGCCCGGAAATGAGAGGATGCACCGACTCTCGCGGCTAAAATCGTACACTACACACCATCTCTCTGTAGGAGTAGGTCGATCTATCGCTCTCTCTAACACACATGATGTTGAACACATACACACACACACTCACACGCACACACATGTTCATAGAATAGGAAAATTGTGCGAGTGTGAAGCCACAGGAAGTGAGATACAAATGGAGTACATACAAGAAGAGAAGAGGTGACGAATATTCCATCAAACATGGTGTCGGTGTCAAAACCGGCGGATCTCGGGTAGGGGGTCCCGAACTGTGCGTCTAGGCGGATGGTAACAGGAGATGAGGGACACGATGTTTTACCCAGGTTCGGGCCCTCTTGATGGAGGTAAAACCCTACGTCCTGCTTGATTAATATTGATGATGTGTGTTACAAGAGTAGATCTACCACGAGATCAAGGAGGCTAAACCCTAGAAGTTAGCCTATGGTATGATTGTTGTTCGTCCTATGGACTAAAGCCATCCGGTTTATATAGACACCGGAGAGGGATAGGGTTACACAGAGTCGGTTACAATGGTAGGAGATCTACATATCCGTATCGCCAAGCTTGCCTTCCACGCCAAGGAAAGTCCCATCCGGACACGGGACGAAGTCTTCAATCTTGTATCTTCATAGTCTTGGAGTCCGGCCGATGATGATAGTTCGGCTATCCGGACACCCCCTAGTCCGGAACTCCCTCAGTAGCCCCTGAACCAGGCTTCAATGACGACGAGTCCGGCGCGCATGTTATCTTCGGCTTTGCAAGGTGGGTTCTCCCTCCGAATAATTCATAGAAGATTGGGAACACCAGGATAGTGTCCGGCTCTGCAAAATAATTTCCACATACCACCATAGAGAGAATAATATTTACACAAGTTCAATCTGCTGACGTATTTCGTGGCATGACGTCACACCACTACCAAGCCTTTACTCGAATTATTTTTATTGTACCACCTCAGCGCGTTTAGCAAAGCGGTTTCCTTGGCACGTCTTGTTGAAGCAGAGATCGTGTTCCCCTTATTCCAGGATTCCCATCAATACGGACATGGGTAACCCAACTGCGCCCGTCGCCACGCCCCCTCCATTGAAGGCGGGTTCCAAACGGTCACGGGGACGGCTCTCGGTATTCTTCCTCTTTATAATGAGACCAAGGCCGGTTCTTTTTCTTCAATCCTCAATCGAATCCGTCCCTTGCCCCCGAGTTCCAACACCTAGGGCTCCAGATTCGGGTACCTTCGACCTTCGACAATGTCCAGCTCCGACCCACGGGGCCGGTGGATGCCCTCCTCCGTCACGGAAGAAGACGTGTTAAAGCTGAGAGACGCCAGGTACTTGACCTATGAGATTTCGCACAGGCTGCCTGCCCGAGGGAAAGTTATTCCTACTCCTGAGCCCGGCGAGAGCGTTGTGTTCGTGTCTCACCTCCGTAGGGGTTTAGGCTTCCCGATGGACCCCTTCCCGAGGGGGCTCATGTTTTACTATGGGCTGGAATTCCATGACTTGGCTCCGGAGTCCATCCTCCACATCTCATCGTTTATTGTCGTTTGTGAAGCTTTCCTCCGCACTACCCCTCACTTCGGCTTGTGGCTCAAAACCTTCAATGTGGAGCCGAAGATGATCGAGGGGCGTCAGGCAGAGTGCGGAGGGGTGATTATAAGCAAGAGAGCTGATGCTCCATGGCCCGAGGGCTCTTTTCAAGAGGAGCTCGGCGTGTGGCAACAGGAGTGTTTCTATATCACCGCTCCCAGGGGCAGCAGGCAGAGGCCGCCACCCGTCTTCCGCTCGGGCCCTCCACAACAGTTGACGTCATGGGTCAACAAGGGGCATGACTGGGGGCCACCCAAAGACGTACCCCTTTTGCAGGACCGGATTCGAGGCCTCCAAGAAAGGGAGATCAATCTAGTCGCAGTAGTACAGGTTATGCTGATCCGGCGCCTACTGCCCTGCAAACGTCGCCCCCTCCGCCTGTGGGAATTTAATCCGGAGGGGCCACGAGCTCTTCAAAACTTCATGGGTTTGACACCCATGGAGATGTACAAACTGTTCTTAGGATCGCAAGAGATGCGTCCGGTCTTGACCGAGGACGCTGGCCTAAGCTGCAATCGCCCCGATACTCAAGTAAGTAGCCCTGTGTCCGGACACACTGTCCACTTGTTTATCGTGGGTTTGCCCTTTAACCAGCTATCCCTTGGATAGGAGTGGATAGCGTTAGCAAAACTGATATGGTGTCCGGCCCCCCTCCCTGAGACCATGCAGGATCCCGTGCTAATTAAAATGTTGGAGGTTGCACCCTCGGAGGAGGGCGAAGGGGGGCACAGGGGAACTACCACCTCTACCAAGGAGGCTTTCAGTAAGGGAGGAATCAAGAGTCCCTCCTTCCAGGGGGAGAAGAGGACAGCTTCCGAATACCCGGAGGCCAAGGCCTCGAAGCGGGGAAAGAAATCTGTACCGGAAGGTCCTATGCCAGGAAGATCCCCGGCCGCACTGTCTCCTCGGAGGAATCAGCCCTCCAGCGAGCCGTTAGTAGAAAAGGAGGAATTTTGTAATAGTGGATACCCCTGCTTAATTTTTAAGGGTAACTGAAGTTTTCATCTTGTAGTTCGGATCTCAGCCCATCTCAGCACAGCTCATCTTCGGGAGACCTTCGTCCGGAGATGATGGAGAGTGAAACGCCTCCATTTGCCGCCCCATCATGCGGAGCGGACGACCCTGAGGTGTCGTCGCGAAGGGTCTCCCCGAGTCCGGCGGGGCCAGAGAGTTCGGCACCCATTGGAATACGGCCGGTGGAGCTGCAGGATTTACTTAAGAGGGCGTCCATCTCGGAAGATCACAGCACATTAATGAGTATGGTTATTGAAAGGATCTCGTCCGCCGAGAGCGGGTTGTATGAGGCCGTCAGAAGCTTGCTGACGGGCTTTGAGGTATGCAAAAAATGACATACCTTTCGACAGTTTTGCACATGAAGTGCGCCCTGTATAGATAGTAGCCCCTGAGACTTGGTATGCTGTCGAAAGCGATAGCGTGCCAAGGATCATACTCTCAGTTATAGAATGCCGCCTTTCCTATGCAGGTGGCGGATCGTTCGGTGGCCAGCCGGACTGATGGATTTGCTGAGCTGAGAAGGCAACTCGACGTTGCGGATGCGGACATCTCGCTGGTCAATAGACGACTTGATGAGTCACAAGGTACGTGGTTGCTCCGCGGTCGCCTAGTAAGGGAGCTGACGTCCATGCCTTACAATTTGTATGCTTGATGCAGATGGTGCTGCTGCTATGGAAGGCCTTCGAGCAGAACTTGCTTGGGCCAAGGAGCAAGCCAGAAAAAGTGAGGCGGCTGCCTCGAAGGCAGCGGAAGAGCTAGAAGCCGAGAAGGCTGCTCACTGCCGAAGCAGGGAGGAGATGGCCGGAATGGCCGCGAAATTAAAATTTGCTACCGACCGCCAGGAGGTTCTTGAAAGAGAACGCCGAGCGGAACAAGAGGACCTGAAGAAGGCCGACGCCGAAGTCAAGGATGCCCGTAGTGTGATGCGGGCTATGAAGGAGGAACTGCGTCAAGTCCGAGACATTGTGGCTGGAAAGCCCTTTATGCTGCGCAGGAAGTTCACGGATCCGAAGTATGCTCAGCTGGGCCGATTGTATGGTGCGGAGGATCCTTATCTAGACTTGGCAGCGAGTGCGGCGGACGCAGTCGTGCACTTCCGAAGCCAGAAGGATCACGAAATGGAAGAGCTTTTCTGGTCTCAATTCCATAGTCCGGAGCGTCAACTTCCGCTGAGTGATCGGCTGGTTGAGTGGGCTGAGCTAAATAGATTGTCCAGACTTGCCATGACGGATGTGGTCACTCATCTGTGGCCGGGAAGGCCCAAGCCGAAGAGTTATTTTGGCTTGTTGCAGCAATTCCTTGGGGCGGTGCCGCGTATTGGGGCGATGAAGCGGTCGGCGTGTATAGAAGGTGCGCGGATGGCTCTTGCCCGTGGTAAGACATACTGGGCTGAGATGGATGCCACCGATGTTGCATCCCGGGGTTCGGATAAAATCCGGTTCCCCACCGAGCACTATTTTGAGGAAGTCCTGCAGGGCGCTCGTTTAATAGAGTCGCAGTGCTCAAAAAATGTTATGTTTGAATGACATGTATGATTTCTGAGATCATGTTTATAATACAATAGCTTTTTATACTTGTGAGCTCAAGTATTGAACTATCTCCTGTGCGGCCGTATGTTTATGTATAATCTGAAAGATGGCAGTCTTTGGCTTCAGCCCCCACGCACATGGTGCGGGGGTGTTTGCAAAAAGAAAAACGCTTTTTCACACTTAATCCAACGTCTTGGTCCTTTTAAGGAGGTGATAGCGTAGCAAACTAGGCAACCGGACTATAATGCTTTATCACTTTCACTTAGCCATAGGAGCTCGAATGTGGGGCTACTATATAGCCCCTGGCGGCACCGCTCATCTCCGAACTCGGGGTGCGTATGTGCCTGACCGGGAAGTGGTCCTTCGTCAAAGCGGAGGAATTCTAAACATTCCAATGGTCGATCGAGTGGTTGACCAGTCTCTCGCTATATCATGATAGTCAGTTTTCGGCTTTCTCTACTGAGGTGCTTGCCCGGCCGAACCAGGGCACAATCGCAGTAGTTCTCCTGGTGCCGCGTTAGCCGATGATACGGAACGTAAGGCAGCAAAACACAGGAGCCGGGCAAACCCAACATTTGACCAAAGACATGATTCGGAGCTGATGCATATAAGGCCTAACTCGAGACGCTGAACACTCCCTGAGGTGTTCGGTCTTTATGATACCGGGCAGAACAATGCCCTAAGCCTCTAGTGTCCAGGTACAGACGGGAACTTCTGATGCGGCCGATGCCAAAACGCCAGCCTCCTCCTCGGCTATGGTAGGAAACCGGGTGATGTGTATCAACAAGAGATAGTAAGAAAGGTTTACGCATGGTCTTAATCTGAAAAGAATCCTTGCAACGGGTCCCTGCTGCACGTCTGCGCATGTGTCTCCGTTGTGCTGTGTCCTGGACGGGTGTAGCACGTGCTTCATCTGTAAAAGAGAAGGACTTAGTTTCTAAGAAATATCGTGCAAAAGTTGTGTTAAAATAAAGTATAATTTGGTAGATAAAGAAAGTTGAGCTTTATTGTCTCTCATTGTTGAAACACGCGGCCCCTTATAAAGGGGGTATGCGGCTGGGAAGCCCCTTGTTTATTTATGCCGGACTCGCCTAACCGTGTCCGGGGTCTGAATGACCTGTGTTTAGGGGCCTTGACCTGCAAGGTCGGAGTGGCTGTCAAGGCAGCCCCACACTCTCCGTGGTCGAGGAACACTCGTAGTTACTCTTTAATGAGATTATGCCGCGTGGACCGGGCATTGTAAGTATAGGAGACGTGTAGTGTGGTATGGCGTTAAAGCGGGCGAAAGCTTTGCGTCCCAGTAGTGCTTGATGGCCACTGTGTAATGGGGCGCGACGAAGAGTGAGCCTTTCGCGACGGTGGTTGTCGGATGAACCGAACACAACCTCTAGTGGTACAGAGCCCGTATAATTGGCTTAAAGGCCTGGCGTCGCTCCTTTGAAGGGAGTGTTGTTATGGCGAATGTTGGTAGGGTCTATCCCCATTCTGCGGACAGTGTCCTGATATGGCAGGAGCCGCGCTTTGTTGTCGTGTTATCACATGAAGTGAGTTCACTGTTTTGACTTCTAGTGGGAAAGTCTTCTGTTTTCCGGAGTGCTGCTTTTGGGGTTCGTCACTTTCGCTTGGTGTATCGAGCCCCTTGTGTTCGACGTTAAGTCGGCCGGACTGCTTGAAGACCCAACAATCTCTGTGGGTATGGTTTGCAGGCTTTCCGGAGGTACCATGTATTTGACATAGTCTGTCTAGAATCTTGTTTAGGTTGGATAGATCGTCACTGTTGTCCTTGAGGGACAGCGTTTTGTTGTTCGGCCAAGAGTTTTCGAATCCGGCGTTGACCGCCGTACTGTTTGGGCCATTTTCCTTATTCCGGCGCTGATCCTTTCTGCGTCGAGATTTCCCATTTCCATCCCTGACTTCGGATGTACTCGGGTCGCTGGTGCTGCATCTAGCCAGCCAGCTGTCTTCCCCCGCGCAAAAGCGTGTCATGAGGCTTGTTAGTGTGGCCATTGTTCTTGGTTTTTCCTGGCCGAGGTGTCTGGCGAGCCATTCGTCTCGGACGTTGTGTTTAAAGGCTGCTAAGGCTTCAGCGTCTGGACAGTCGACTATTTGGTTCTTTTTAGTGAGGAACCGGTTCCAGAATTTGCGTGCTGACTCTCCGGGCTGTTGAGTTATGTGACTTAAATCGTCTGCATCCGGAGGGCGGACATAAGTCCCTTGAAAATTTTCTCGAAACGCATCTTCAAGCTCTTCCCAACTTCCAATGGTATTTTCTGGGAGGCTTTTAAGCCAATGCCGAGCTGGCCCTTTGAGCTTGAGGGGTAGGTATTTTATGGCATGGAGATCGTCTCCTCTGGCCATATGTATGTGTAGGATATAATCCTCAATCCAGACTCCGGGGTCTGTCGTTCCGTCATATGCCTCTATGTTTACGGGTTTGAATCCCGCTGGAAATCCATGATCTAGTACCTCGTCGGTGAAACATAGTGGGTGTGCGGCGCCCCTGTATTTGGGTGTGCCCTTGTCTTCAAATGCTCTGCGGGTTGTGTTGCTTCCTGGAGTCTTCTTTTTTGGCCCATAAATAGATCTGACTGGTCGTTCTTTTTCCGAGGATCTTTATGCTGATCGTGTGCCGGTTTGTGTGCGGCGCCCCTTGTTGCTCTTGGCCTGTCATCTGGTCGTCTATCCGGCCAGGCAGCTTCTTTCTTTTTTGACTGCAGGGGCTCTAAGGCCTCCTCGTCAAATTCGGGCAACAGCTTGCGCTTCGGGTAGCTCTTTGTCTGGTGACTAGCGCCGTGTTTATCTGCGCTGTTGAGTACTTTGCTCCATCTCATTCTGAGTGCGTCCTCCGCTGTTTTGAGCTTCCGCTTTTGCTTCTTCAAATTTCTTGCCGTGGTGACGAGCCTTTTATGAAGATTCGTATGCTCTGGTGATGTGAGATCATCTTCGCCAGGGATGGGTTGCCTGTCCAGTTCATCATGTTCGGATGGCTGCTTGGTGGCATGTGCGTCGTCCACTGCTTCGCCCTGCTTTAAGGCCGGGTCCGTATGGGTGCCGCTTTTATCGAGGCCGGTCTTCGGGCGGCGCTTGCGGCGCCGTTTTGGTTGTTTGTTGGGGGAGTTGTCCTTCGCCACGTCCCGTTTTTCCTCATTATCGCTTCCTTTTGGTGTATCCACCATGCATATGTCGTGAGTTGGGTTGGCTTTCCCGTGCCCGGTAGGCGCTGGTTCTTGGTCATCTCCGGCATCGTCGTCCATACCGTCGATGTTTTCGGAGTCATAGTTTAGCATGTCGGTTAGATCGTCGACAGTGGCTATTAATTGGGTGGTGGGTGGGCTTTGAATTTCTTCGTCATCCACATCCCGACCGTCCTGGCCGCAATCCGGCCAGGGCTCTCCTGATAATGAGAGACACTTTAGGGAACTCAAGGTGTCGCCGAAAGGTGAGTGTTGAAAGATGTCTGAGGCGGTAAACTCTATGATCGGTGCCCAACCGGATTCGATTGGTGAGGGCGTGGGAGGTTCGGAGTCCGGCAAGGAGTCCGGCACCTCGGAGTCATGAGCTATGTGAGGGACAAGGTCAGTGTTCGGCTCTATCACCGTAGAGGTTGCAGCCCCCGAGGTGGCGTCTAGCCATCCGTCCTCGATCTGTGCAGCCGGCTCAGAATTGTAGGTCAGAGCAGGCTCAAGTGCGGCCTCCAGGGTGCTGTCCGGCGGCAGAGCTAAATCATGCCCGTCGTGACAGTCCGGCACGCTCGGCTGTGGCTCGAATTCATCGAAGATCAAGTCCCTGCGGATGTCAGCCGTGAAGTTCAAACTTCCAAATCTGACCTGACGGCCAGGGGCGTAGCTTTCGATCTGCTCCAGATGGCCAAGCGAATTGGCCCGCAGTGCAAAGCCGCCGAATACAAAGATCTATCCGGGGAGGAAGGTCTCACCCTGGACTGCGTCGTTGATGGCGATCGAAGAAGCCATCGAGCCTATCGGCGACGACACAGAGGAACTCTCAATGAAAGCACCAATGTCGATGTCAAAATCGGCAGATCTCGGGTAGGGGGTCCCGAACTGTGCGTCTAGGCGGATGGTAACAGGAGACGAGGGAGACGATGTTTTACCCAGGTTCGGGCCCTCTTGATGGAGGTAAAACCCTACGTCCTGCTATTAATATTGATGATGTGTGTTACAAGAGTAGATCTACCACGAGATCAAGGAGGCTAAACCCTAGAAGTTAGCCTATGGTATGATTGTTGTTCGTCCTATGGACTAAAGCCATCCAGTTTATATAGACTCCGGAGAGGGCTAGGGTTACACAGGGTCGGTTACAATGGTAGGAGATCTACATATCCGTATCGCCAAGCTTGCCTTCCACGCCAAGGAAAGTCCCATCCGGACACGGGACGAAGTCTTCAATCTTGTATCTTCATAGTCTTGGAGTCCGGCCGATGATGATAGTTTGGCTATCCGAACACCCCCTAGTCCGGAACTCCCTCACCTGGACTGAGGAGTAGTACTCCCTCCGTCCAGGTGTTAAGTCATCTTATGGAAATCAGATATTCCCAAAATGTTTAGGCGTCATCCATTAACTTTGCATCTCAATCCCCGGCCGTCCTCGTTGCTAGTGAGCGTTGTTACTTAGGGAGCGTTTGGATCCTTAGCAAGAACAACTTATAGCATAGCCGGGCAAGGTTAGGCGTTTGGAACTGTTAAAATATGTTAGCTTTTGTGGGCCAGCTAGCTTGGGTGGGCTAAAAAACCTTGCTAGCTCAGGAGAGCCAGATTGGCTCGCTTCCGACGGCAAAATTGGCGTAGTAGTAACATAGACTAGTAACATATGCATGTTACTAGTCCAAGTTACTCACCACTATGACCATCCTAGCTAAGCAATGTAACCAAACGCTCCTTACTCTGCCTTGTTATCTCCCCCGGAAACCCAATGCATGGAGCGCAACTACGCGTTGATCAGTCAAGAAATCAAAGTCGGCTTGCATGCGAGTTAATATGTGGCCCTACATGGTAGCTAAAATGGCATCTCTTAGTTGTTTGGATTAATTGTTGCGTTTAGAGATAGAAATGAGGGCTTTGATTGGAGGAATGACCAGTCAAGTTTCTCCTCCTCTAATCTGCTTGCACCTTGGTCCCGCTGCACCTTCTAACGTGACTTATTACACCTATATGGAGGGAGTAGTACGAGATATGGTGGCACACTGACTTAGTTCGAATACAAGTGCCCAAAATTGTGTGCATGTTATAATAAGGATTCACTTAGAATAGTACGTGAGCGAACAAAGGGATCAATTGGACAGTGTTCCCGAGCAGTAGCGAGATGTGTGCGGTAAGATACACCGCTGGCGCTTTTAATTTTTCTTATTAATTTGTTTGTTTCACCCTCTGACTGGTGGGACCCAACGTACTACGTGGAGAGAGGTAAGGTGATTAAGGCTACATTATTTCTGCACCACTGTGGATAGTCTTACCACCAAAGCCACATGACACGATTATGATTTAAACCCAATGACTCCCACACAAAAAACACGACATGCTTGTCACACGAATGCAGGAATGTATAAAAGGTTATTTTCCTCTCATTGAACATAACAGGAGGGTTGTGTAGATGGTTAGCCTATTCGCTCATCAAACTTGAGGTCTCGGATTCGATAACTACACTTGAGCATAATTCGTGCCAGGAGGATTCTTTGACTGGTCAAAACAGATGGATACGGAGCTATATGATCTCGTAGTGATCGTATAATCACCTCATCACGTATAAGATGCAGCCTTGGCGCTTGTTTTCTAGGGTTTGCACTCTTCACGCACACTCTCTCTAGTGTATATATACATGCTGGAGCCTCAGCGCTTGTAGTTGCTCTCTTCACACTCTCTCACCCTCTCTAGATCTAAACAAGACTATGTTGGCCTCTCTCTCAACGCTTGTAGTTGCTCTCTTCACACTCTCTCACCCTGTGCAGATTTAAACAAGACTTCGTCGGCCTCTCTCTCCCCTCACTGCTGGTCAAAGAGCCGACATGATCTGTCCACCGGGAAGGGAAGGAGGCTCAACGCTGTCGTCATCGGCGAGGGAGGGAATCCACTACTGGTGCATCTATTCACTTTCGGCGGTGCGGGAGGGCCTCCGACCCCTTCTTCTTCACCGCCGTCCGGTCGCCCACCGAACCACGCCCCAAGAACCTTAAGGTATAACTTACTTATTCCACATGCATTGCTCTAGCTGCATGTGGGCTTTTTCCGCTTCTGCACTAGAATCTAGGTGTTGGATCAAACAGGAAAGTAGTGGGGAAAGTTGTATACCATGAATATAGGACGTGGTTCAAAGAGGAAAGGAGTGGGGGAAAGTAGTAGGAAAAGTTGTATAGCATGAATCTAGGACGCGGTTCAAAAAGGAAAGGAAGGGGGAAAGTAGTGGGGAAAGTTGTATCGCATGAATCTAAGACGTGGTTCAAAGAGGAATGGAATGGGGGAAAGTAGTGGGGAAAGTTGTATAGCATAAATCTAGGACGTGGTTCAAAGAGGAAAGGAAGGGGCGAAAGTACTAGTACAAACTGGCTATCCAGCACCTACGTTGGTCGAAAAGGGAAAACAATGACAAACGCAGTACGCACATCTGTAACGAACTGATCTTTTGTTTTGGGGGACAACGCTATAGAGTTTGAGCAGGCTAGATTTGCTGTGCTCACATAGGGAAAGGTGTCTAAAGATAACAAAAATGGGACCAACACAAATATGCTCCTTGGTTGTTTGTTCTTTGTTGCAACAGACTATGCATCACCCGAGTACATCGGTAGATGCACATGGTGCTGGTGCGTCCACTATCCTGTGCAACTCTTTAGCTGTTGTTAATCTAAGGCCCTGTTTGGTTAAAAACTCCCTAGTCCCTACCTGCTTGGTTCCAGGGACTAAACATGGACTAGAGGTTATTAAATGACATGCTAAAAGACCATGTTACCCCTATTAATGAACTAATAGGGACAAGGTGTGATGCATGGCAGGGGAAACTGTTGGAAAAAGTCCCAAAAAGACTCTCCCTCGGGGTCTTCTTTCTTTAGTCCCAAATGCCCACTTTTAGTCCCTAAAAGTCCCTCCTGTTTGGTTTAGATGGGACTGACATGGAGTTTTTTAGTCCCTACACCAAAATGTCCCTGTAAACAAACACTATCTAATAATGCCGCTGGAAAATTGATGCAATGCCACAGTTAAAAGCAAATTACATGTTTAACGAATTTTATTGTTACTATAATCTCTATGTTAATATTAATCAATGCCACCATTTGAGAAATGCTACTGTCTTGCTTTCTTTACCATTTAGATAAGGTAGATGCTTCTTTTTGTTGGCTTCTATGTCATCCACCGTTATTGACCACTAGTTGTTTCCTTTGCACCTCTGTGTAAACAGGTTATCTACTTCACCTTGTTGCCATTGTGACCTTTTCTTGCACTGCACAAAACACTTTTGTTTTAAGAGTGTTTTGTGCAGTTCAACCAAAATGTCACACTAACAACGTTGCTTGATTGCTTGATCTTAGTGGAACTGCACAAGAGGAGATCTTACTTCCTATCCGTGTTGGCAAATTTGGTTAAGATCTTCTTCTTGTGAGTTGTTTGAATTCTGTGTCATGAGAGGTCAGTACTAGCCTTCTTTCACATGATTTTGCAGTGTGCTTTCATATGTTGTGCTACTTGTACGATAATGTTGCTTGATTTTCATGAACTGCACAAATGGAGACAAGACTTCCAATCTGTATGTTCACCGTAATATCCCATTGAGGTAAGATAAGGATATTTCACAACTGTTGGCCTGTATTTTGCCACTTTCATCAGAAAATTAATGTCATTGTTTAGTGCTATACTTGTGCTCCCTAATTGACATGCCAAATCTTACATTGAAGGCATAGCTTGTCTGTTATTGAACCAAGTGATGAAGGGGAAGAACAAGAGGAAGAAAAACAAAAATCAACTCCCGGTGCTGTAATGAAGCACTGGAACTGTGATGACACAAGTAATGTTATAGTTTTGCATCTTAATTTATTGCTATGGCTGGAATGAGCAATTGTTTTGCCACTGATTTGATGCCACTCTTAATGTAATACGTTATTATCTCTACTTGTGCAAACAGGGATCTTCTTTGAAGATACCATATATTTTAGTGGAACTGCACAAGAAGATGTTGGAAATATTAAACTAATCGAGGAGTACATAGTAAGCATGGCCACCAGAGTAGATAGCAACAGATGGTTCCGGATAAGTGCCTCATTTGTATGCTCTACACAATAAGCCTCCTGACAAAGGTTGGTACTCGCCCACTGATTTCATCCATATGATTGAGCTTTGTCATCTCTACAATTTTTGTGCTGCTGTTTAGATACTGTCATGAAAAAGTGGTATTGTCCTTGAGAAGTGCTTCATTTGTGCTGTTTTAAATATTTCCTTTCCTTTTTTTGAGCAAATAGGGATGCTAGAATTTAGTTGTCCTCTTGGCTTTGCACAATAGGATCATCCTCCTCTGAAGAAGTATATGGAGTACATGAAGTGACTAGTTCCGATTATGCCAGGATGAAGAAGCCCTGTCTATCTTCTCATCAGAAGGAGTAGTTGAATGATGGTTATATTACACCCCACAAGACCAAACTAACTTCAGCTCAGAAGGACTGACAAATCTCCATTTTCTTGCTGTGATGCGCGAGTACAATGTTGTTGTAGGATTCTTTCCAGTGAGCTCCATTTTTCAAAAAGTGTGCTCTACATGGACCATGTAGGTGCCTGTTTAAACTGTCAATTCATAGTACAGTTTTCTTTATACTAATCACTTTTTTTGTATTTGTGCAAACAGGGGTGCTCAGCTTGATTTCAATGGGAACTGCACAAAATGTTCATGAATACATCAAATCATTCATTTCCACCACAAGAAAGGAGGTGCCAATAAGTTCAAGGCGTTGGAACATATAAGGGCGAAATCATACAAGCTACATGCGAATTTGGTTGATTTTGGTGGAACTACACAAAAAGAACAGCTGGATCTATTTAGCACGAGGTGCCATGTCAATGTCCGAACTGACGGCAAACCCTGCCCATTCCACAATCATAGGCATTTGATATTTTGGAATGGGACAACCTTGTCAAATTTTGCTCATTGATTTTAGCAAGAAGACATGCGTTTGATATTTTTGAATGGGACGCCCTTTGTTGTCAGTAGCGTCGATCAAATTTTTGTTTATTCTTTAGTTGTGAAGTAAATATTGGCTCTGACATGTGAACCGCTGAGATGCATAATCATCGATTGTTTTGAATGTTCACTATGAATTGACAGGCCTGTGTGTTTGATTGCAATGTACAGGAACGCTAAAAAGCTGCTCAAACTCTCTGTACTCCTTCTGTTCCTTTTTACTTAGCACATTGTGAAAGTGCATACTTTTTTTATAAGATTGGTCAAAGTAGAGATACTTTGACTGCAGACAAAACTTGTATGCAGACTAGAAAGGACCGGAGGGAGTACATGTGAAACTGCTGCAAACGAGGTGATCACCCTGGGAATAATGCTAGTACGTATTGTTTTGCATGTTCATCCAATGCCAATGATACAAGAATTCGAACTAATCAAAATAAATTCATTCATACACGGTCGGGTTTCATATAAACATGCCGGATTTCATTACATTTCATGTATTCTTCAAGTAAAAAGGGGTGCGCTGGAGGTATAATTAATTAACCGAAGCTACCCACTTGTGTCCGGCTGAGCCAAACAGAAGCTTCAGTGACTTAACTGCAGGTGCAGTTGCGTAATTGACATGTAGCCTGTCGGGCCCACGTGTCACTCAGCCAACTACGCCAGCAGTTAAGTAGAAGCAGCGTCCTTCTCCAACATAGCTCTCCAACTCCATGTCGCCGCCAAGAAGCTAACCGACCGTCAATGGTCAACCCGCCTAGCTTGGCTTCAATTGAAGGGTACCAGCGGTGGCCTTACTTGGACCCAAGCAGCGGCGACCTACCGTGTTCTACTCTTCCTCATTTTCTGTGTGGCGCGGCCTCGTTGGCAGCGGGCCGGGGCCTCGGCGGAGCCGGCGATGTCCTCTGTTTCGTTGCCGTCGGGCGGCGCCTCGGTGGAAATCCTCCCCCTCGTTGCCGGCAGGGTGGGGCCTTGGCTGAGCCAGCGATGTCCTCTGCCTCATTGTTGGCGGGGCGGGGCCTCAACGGAGCCAGCGGTGTCCTCTGCCTCGTTGTTGGTGCCACGGGGCCTCGGCGGAGCAGGGCCTCGTCGACGCTAGCTGATGCTACCTCTTGAGCATGCGTTGGTTTTTCCCTTAAAGAGGAAAGGGTGATGCAGCAAAGTAGCGTAAGTATTTCCCTCAGTTTTTGAGAACCAAGGTATCAATCTAGTAGGAGACTCCTCAAAAGTCCCACGCACCTACACAAACAAACAAGAACCTCGCAACCAATGCGATAAAGGGGTTGTCAATCCCTTCACAGTAACTTGCAAAAGTGAGATCTGATAGAGATAATAATATAAGATAAATATTTTTGGTATTTTTATGATATAGAATGGAAAGTAAAAGATGCAAATAAAAGTAGATTGAAAACTTATATGATAAAAGATAGACCCCGGGGCCATAGGTTTCACTAGTGGCGTCTCTCAAGATAGCATAAGTATTACGATGGGTGAACAAATTACCGTCGAGCAATTTATAGAAAAGTGCATAATTATGAGATTATCTAGGCATGATCATGTATATAGGCATCACGTCCGGGACAAGTAGACCGACTCCTGCCTGCATCTACTACTATTACTCCACACATCGACCGACTCCTGCCTGCATCTAGAGTATTAAGTTCATAAAGAACAGGGTAACGCATTAAGGAAGATGACATGATGTAGAGGGATAAACTCAAGCAGTATGATATAAAACCCATCTCTTTATCCTCGATGGCAACAATACAATACGTGCCTTGCCGCCCCTGCTGTCACTGGGAAAGGACACCGCAAAATTGAACCCATAGCTAAGCACTTCTCCTATTGCAAGAAAGATCAATCTAGTAGGCCAAACCAAACTAATAATTCGAAGAGACTTGCAAAGATAACCAATCATACATAAAATAATTCAGAGAAGATTCAATTATTTCTCATAGATAAACTTGATCATAAACCCACAATTCATGGGATCTCAACAAACACACTGCAAAAAGAGTTACATCGAATAGATCTCCAAGAAGATCGAGGAGAACATTGTATTGAGATTCAAAGAGAGAGAAGAAGCCATCTAGCTAATAACTATGGACCCGAAGGTCTGTGGTAAACTACTCACAACTCATCGGAGAGGCCTTGGAGATGATGTAGAGTCCCTCCATGGTCGATTCCCCCTCCGTCGGAGCGCCGGCGAAGGCTCCAAGATGGGATCTCGCGGATACAGAAGGTTGTGGCGGTGGAAATATTTTTTCCTGGTGCTCCTGGATGTTTTTGGGGTACGTGGATATATATAGGAAGAAGATGTACGTCGGTGGAGCCATGAGGGGCCCACGAGGCAGGGGGGCACGCCCACCCCCTTAGGGCGCGTCAGCCACCCTCGTGGCCGCCTCGATTGCTTCTTGACGTCCACCCCAAGTCTCCCGAACGTTTCATTCCCTTTGGACTCCATTTGATATTCATTTTCTTTGATATACTGAAATAGGCAAAAAAAACAGCAATTCGGGATGGGCCTCTGGTTAGTAGGTTAGTCCCAAAAATGATATAAAAGTGTAAAGTAAATCCCATAAACATCCAAAACGGGTAATATAATAGCATGGAACAATAAAAAATTATAGATACGTTGGAGATGTATCAAGCATCCCCAAGCTTAATTCCTGCTCGTCCTCGAGTAGGTAAATGATAAAAACAGATTTTTTGATGTGGAATGCTACCTAGCATATTTCTTAATGTAATTTTCTTTATTGTGACATGAATGTTCAGATACAAATGATTCAAAATAGAAGTTCATATTGACATAAAAGTAATAATACTTCAAGCATACTAACAAAGCAATCATGTCTTCTCAAAATAACATGGCTAAAGAAAGTTCATCCCTACAAAATCATATAGTTTGGTCATGTTCCATTTTTGTCACACAAGGATGCTTTCATCTTGCACAACCCTGATGACAAGCCAAGCAATTGTTTCATACTTTAGTAATCTCAAACTTTTTTCAACTTTCACGCAATACATGAGCGTGAGCCATGGATATAGCATTATGGGTGGAATAGAATATGATGATGGAGATTGTGTGGAGAAGACAAAAAGGAGAAAGTCTCACATCGACGCGGCTAATCAACGGGCTAGGGAGATGCCCATCAATTGATGTCAATGCAAGGAGTAGGGATTGCCATGCAACGGATGCACTAGAGCTATAAATGTATGAAAGCTCAACAAAAGAAACTAAGTGGGTGTGCATCCAACTTGCTTGCTCACGAAGACCTAGGGATTTGAGGAAGCCCATTGTTGGAATATACAAGACAAGTTATATAATGAAAAATTCCCACTAGTATATGAAAGTGACAACATATGAGACTCTCTATATGAAGAGCATGGTGCTACTTTGAAGCACAAGCGTGGAAAAGGATAGTAACATTGTCCCCTTTTTTCTTTTTTCTTTTTTTGGGCCTTTCCTTTCTTTTCTTTTTGGCCTTTTTTTCTTTGGCCTTTCTTTTTTTCTTTTTGGCCTTTTTTATAAGGGACAATGCTCTAATAATTATGATCATCACACTTATATTTATTTACAACTCATGAGTTACAACTCAAAACTAGAACAAGATATGACTCTATATGAATGCCTCCGGCGGTGTACCGGGATGGGTAATTAATCAAGAGTGACATGTATGAAAAATTATGCATGGTGGCTTTGCCACAAATACGATGTCAACTACATGATCATGCAAGGCAATATGACAATGGTGATGCGTGTCATGATAAACAGAATGGTGGAAAGTTGCATTGCAATATATCTCGGAATGGCTATGGAAATGCCATAATAGGTAGGTATGGTGGCTGTTTTGAGGAAGATATAAGGAGGTTTATGTGTGATAGAGCGTATCGTATCACAGAGTTTGGATGCACCCGCGAAGTTTGCACCAACTCTCAAGGTGAGAAAGGGTAATGCACGATACCGAAGAGGCTAGCAATGATGCAAGATACTCAACATTAGTCATAAGAACTCACATACTTATTGCAAAAATCGACAAGTCATCAAAAACCAAGCACTACGTGCATGCTCCTAGGGGGATAGATTGGTAGGAAAAGACCATCGCTCGTCCCCGGCCGCCACTCATAAGGATGACAATCTAAGAACACCTCATGTTTCAAATTTGTTACACAACGGTTACCATACGTGCATGCTACGGGACTTGCAAATTCCAACTCAAGTATTTCTCAAATTCATAATTACCCAACTAGCATGACTCTAATATTACCACCCCCATATCTCAAAACAATTATCAAGCATCAAATTGATCATAGCATCCAATTCACTTCCTATGATAGTTTTTATTATACCGAACTTGGATGCTCATCATTCTAGGACCAATTTTATAACCATATAAAATACCATGCTGTTCTAAAAGACTCTCAAAATGATATAATTGAAGCATGAGAGATCAAAAATTTCTACAAAATCAAGCCACCGCCGTGCTCTAAAAGATATAAGTGAAGCAATAGAGAAAAAACTATCTAGCTCAAAAGATATAAGTGAAGCACATAGAGTATTCTAATAAATTCCAAATCAAGTATTTCTCTCCAAAAAGGTGTGTACAGCAAGGATGATTGTGGTAAACTAAAAATCAAGGACTCATATCATACAAGATGCTCCAAGCAAAACACATATCATGTGGCAAATAAAAATATAGCTCCAAGTAAAGTTACCGATAAACGAAGACCAAAGAGGGGATGCCTTCCGGGGCATCCCTAAGCTTAGGCTTTTGGTTATCCTTGAATATCTTGGGGTGCCATGGTCATCCCCAATCTTAGGCTCTTGCCACTCCTTATTCCATAGTCCATCAAATCTTTACCCAAAACTTGAAAACTTCACAACACAAAACTCAATAGGAAATCTCATAAGCTCCGTTAGTGCAAGAAACAAAAACCACCACATAAGGTACTGTAATGAACTCATTATTTATTTATATTGGTGTTAAACTTACTGTATTCCAACTTCTCTATGGTTCATACCCCTCGATACTAGCCATAGATGCATCAAAATAAGCAAACAACACACGAAAAACAGAATCTGTCAAAAACAGAACAGTCTGTAGCAATCTGTAACTTTCGAATACTTCTGGAACTCTAAAAATCCTACCAAAATAGGAAGTCCTGGGCAATTTGTCTATTGATCTACAAAAAATGTATCAACGCAAAATCACGTTTCTGTGATTTACTAAAATTATTTTTGTGCGTGCAAAAGTTTCTGTTTTTCAGCAGAATCAAATTAACTATCACCGTAGGTTATCCTATAGGTTCTACTTGGCACAAACACTAATTAAAACATAAAACCACATATAAACAGAAGCTAGATGAAATATTTATTACTAAACAGAAGCAAAAAACAAGGATCTAAAATAAAATTGTGTTGCCTCCCAACAAGCGCTATCGTTTAACGCCCCTAGCTAGGCAAAAAAGCGAGAATAGATCTAAGTATTGCCATCTTTGGCATTCAATTCATAAGTGGCACGCATGATCGATTCATAAGGTAATTTGACTTTCTTCTTGGGAAGTGTTCCATGCCTTTCCTTAACGGAAATTGGAATATAATATTCCCTTCCTTCATATCAATAATTACACCAATCGTTCTAAGGAAAGGTCTACCAAGAATAATAGGACATGAAAGATTGCAATCTATATCAAGAACGATAAAACAAACGGGCACATAATTCCTATTTGCAACAATAAGAACATCATTGATCCTTCCCATAGGTTTCTTAATGGTGGAATCCGCAAGGTGCGAGTTTAAAGAGCAATCATCAAAATCATGGAGACCTAGCACATCACATAAAGTTTTCGAAATCATGGAAACACTAGCACCCAAATCACATAAAGCATAGCATTCATGATCTTTAATTTTAATTTTAATAGTAGGTTCCCACTCATCATAAAGTTTTCTAGGTATAGAAACTTCCAAATTAAGTTTTTCTTCATAAGATTGCATTAAGGCATCAACGATATGTTTGGTAAAAGCTTTATTTTGACTATTAGCATGAGGGGAATTCAACATGGATTGCAACAAGGAAATACAATCTATTAAAGAACAATTATCATAATTAAATTCCTTGAAAGCCATAATAGTGGGTTCAACGCTATGTAATGTTTTGACCTCTCCAATCCCACTTTTACCAAATTTGGCATCAAGATCTAAAAACTCCGAATCATTGGGACGCCTAACTAAAGTTGACTCATCTCCTGTCCCATCATTATCAAGATTCATATTGCAAAACAAAGACTTAATAGGAGACACATCAATAACTTTTAGATCTTCATCATTATTTCCATGGAAACTAGAAGAACACACTTTTATAAAGCGATCTTTCTTAGCATGCATCCTAGCGGTTCTTTCTTGGCACTCACCAATGGAAATTCTCATGGCTTTGAGAGACTCATTGATAACATGCTTAGGAGGAATAGATCTAAGTTTCAAAGAATCAACATCAAGTGAAAGTCTATCAACGTTCCTAGCCAATTCATCAACTTTAAGCAATTTTTTTCAAGCAAAGCATTAAAATTCTTTTGAGAGATCATAAATTATTTAACACTATTCTCAAAATCAGAGGGCATCTTATGAAAATTTCCATAAGAGTTGTTGTAGGAATTTCCATAATTATTAGAGGAATTACTAGGGAACGGCCTAGAATTAAAGTTTCCTCAATACGCGTTGTTACCAAAATTATTCCTACCAACAAAATTCACATCCATAGATTCATTATTATTCTCAATCAAAGTAGACAAAGGCATATCATTAGGATCAATAGGAGCACTCTTAGTAGCAAACAATTTCATAAGTTCATCCACCTTTCCACTCAAAACATTAATCTCTTCTATAGCATGCAGTTTTTTACTAGTAGATCTTTCAGTGTGCCACTGATAATAATTAACCATAATGTTATCTAGGAGTTCAGTAGCTTCTCCTAAAGTGATTTCCATAAAAGTGCCTCCCGCGGCCGAATCTAAAAGATTTCTAGAAGCAAAATTCAATCCGGCGTAAAAGTTTTGTATGATCATCCATAAATTCAAACCATGAGTAGGGCAATTGCGAATCATTAATTTCATTCTTTCCCAAGATTGGGCAACATGCTCATGATCAAGTTGTTTAAAATTCATAATATCGTTTCTAAGAGAGATAATCTTAGCGGGAGGAAAATACTTAGAGATAAAGGCATCTTTGCACTTATTCCAAGAATCAATACTATTTTTAGGCAAAGACGAAAACCAAGTTTTAACACGATCTCTAAGTGAAAACGGAAATAACTTCAATTTAACAATGTAATTATCTTTATCTTTCTTCTTTTGCATATCACACAAATCAACAAAGTTGTTTAGATGAGTAGTGACATCTTCACTAGGAAGGACGGAGAATTGATCTTTCATAACAAGATTCAACAAAGGAGCATTGATTTCACAAGATTCAGCATCATTAAGAGGAGCAATCAAAGTGCTAAGGAAATCATTATTGTTGGTATTGGAAAGTCACACAATCTGGTATTATCTTGCGCCATCGTGACAAGCAATCCAACACACAAGCACACAAAAGGCAAGCGAAAGAGAAGGAGCAGAACGAGAAAGAGAGAGCGAATAAAATGGCAAGGGTGAAGCGGGGGAGAGGAAAACGAGAGGCAAATGGCAAATAATGTAATGAGAGGGAGATGAGTTTGTGATGGGTACTTGGTATGTCTTGACTTGAGCGAAGACCTCCCCAGCAACGGCGCCAGAAATCCTTCTTGCTACCTCTTGAGCATGCGTTGGTTGTTCCCTTGAAGAGGAAAGGGTGATGCAGCAAAGTAGCGTAAGTATTTCCCTCAATTTTTGAGAACCATGGTATCAATCCAGTAGGAGGCTCCTCAAAAGTCCCACGCACCTACACAAACAAACAAGAACCTCGCAACCAACGCGATAAAGGGGTTGTCAATCCCTTCACGGTAACTTGCAAAAGTGAGATCTGATAGAGATAATAATATAAGATAAATATTTTTGGTATTTTTATGATATAGAATGGAAAGTAAAAGATGCAAATAAAAGTAGATTGAAAACTTATATGATAAAAGATAGACCCCGGGGCCATAGGTTTCACTAGTGGCTTCTCTCAAGATAGCATAAGTATTACGATGGGTGAACAAATTACCGTCGAGCAATTTATAGAAAAGTGCATAGTTATGAGATTATCTAGGCATGATCATGTATATAGGCATCACGTCCGTGACAAGTAGACCGACTCCTGCCTGCATCTACTACTATCACTCCACACATCGACCGACTCCTGCCTGCATCTAGAGTATTAAGTTCATAAAGAATAGAGTAACACATTAAGGAAGATGACATGATGTAGAGGGATAAACTCAAGCAATATGATATAAACCCCATCTTTTTATCCTCGATGGCAACAATACAATACGTGCCTTGCTGCCCCTGCTATCACTGGGAAAGGACACCACAATATTGAACCCAAAGCTAAGCACTTCTCCTATTACAAGAAAGATCAATCTAGTAGGCCAAACCAAACTGATAATTCGAAGAGGCTTGCAAAGATAACCAATCATACATAAAAGAATTCAAAGAAGATTCAATTATTTCTCATAAATAAACTTGATCATAAACCCACAATTCATCGGATCTCTACAAACACACCGCAAAAAGAGTTACATCGAATAGATCTCCAAGAAGATTGAGGAGAACATTGTATTGAGATTCAAAGAGAGAGAAGAAGCCATCTAGCTAATAACTATGGACCCGAAGGTCTGTGGTAAACTGCTCACAACTCATTGGAGAGGCCTTGGGGATGATGTAGAGGCCCTCCGTGGTCAATTCCCCCTCCAGCGGAGCGCCGGCGAAGGCTCCAAGATGGGATCTCACAGATACAGAAGGTTGCGGCGATGGAAATAGTTTTTCGTGGTGCTCCTAGATGTTTTCGGGGTATGTAGATATATATAGGAAGAAGAAGTACGTCGGTGGAGCCACGAGGGGCCCACATGGCAGGGGGCGCGCCCACCCCCTTAGGGCGCGCCGGCCACCCTCGTGGCTGCCTCGGCTGCTTCTTGACGTCCGCTCCAAGTCTCCTAGATTGCGTTTGTTCCAAAAATATTGCTCCCAAAGGTTTCATTCCGTTTGATATTCCTTTTCTTCGATATACTGAAATAGGCAAAAAAACAACAATTCGGGTTGGGCCTCCGGTTAGTAGGTTAGTCCCAAAAATGATATAAAAGTGTAAAGTAAAGCCCATAAACATCCAAAACGGGTAATATAATAGCATGGAACAATAAAAAATTATAGATACGTTGGAGACATATCAGCGGAGCGGGGACTCGTTGGAGCCGGCATTGTCCTCTGCCTCGTCCTCAGTCTCGCCAAACAGCGCCTTGCCCGCTTCATCGCCCTCTTTGTAGTCGGCCGCAGCCTCCGCCACCCGCATGCGGTACCGCCAGCACTCGAGGCGGCCCTCGCAGGCGGAGCGGTACGAGTCGAGCAGCGCCTCCTGCTCCGCCCACTCCGCGGTGATCTGCTCCTCCGCCTGCAGGTGCTCCTGGAGGAGATGGTGGTTGTAGGCGGCGTCGGCCTGTGCCTCCCGGAACTGCTCCTCACGCTTCTACCTCACCGTGTCCATATATTGGGCACGGGCCTCGCCGATGGTCATGGTGCAATGCACCGGCAAGGATGGCGAAGAGGAGGGGGTTGGCGCCGGATCGTCGACTACCATGTTCTCCATTGGGACGTCTTCGTCCTCCGGCTACCTGCCGGCCAGCCAATCGGCAACAATGGCTGCCATCTCCTTGTGGTCCGTCGTCCGCCCGTCTCGAAGATCGCTGGAGCGCGAGGAAGCCATGGTGGACAGTAGTGGTGTGGATAGGAGAAAGGGAACATATGTGGATGACTGCGGCTATGGCCGGTGCATCAGTTTATATAGCAATGGTGGGCGGCGGAGGGATGGACGTGTGGCGCCGGAGTAGCTTCCTCGGCAACCGCGTATCATTAATGTGGGCGGCAGATGGATGGGCGGATGACGCGCGAACGAGGAGATGACTTTACTTGGAGAGGATGACAATGGGGACCCACCAGGGCCATAGCCTCACGTACGCAAGTGCCTCCTTATTATATAAAACTATAATTTTTTTGCTTCCTCCTGGTTTCCTGACATCACGGTCCCGCACCATTGTCAACCTATGTAGTCAATAAATGAGAGAATTGCATAAGAAGCGGCCGACAGCTGGGACCAAGCAGCTCGAGCAGTATTTGTGTTTTTAAGGTGTGAGCACTGCAGAGTTTTTCTTGAGCGATGTTTAGCCCAAATATTAATTTTTCTCCACTTAACAACAATGAAAACATCGTTGTAGGTATTAACTGGGCGGGCTGTGGCCCGTCTAGTCCAGGCCAGATATCCAGCCCAGATATTCATTTTTTTCAAGCTGAAAATGGCTAGCCTAGCTATATTTTTTTTAGGAATACCCAGGCAAGGTCAAATTGTTATTCTCCACCCTGCTGGGCTGCAAATCTTTCCTAGGAGGGATGCATTAGGTTAACAATAAAATGGGTTTTAAGAAATAATATATGGGATGTAATTATAAAAATTGGGCAGTAACTATAAAAAATGCACCAAACACGTAATTAGTTTATAAAATATTATTTTTGGATATTGAAAATTTTAATTTCATTAATTGTTGCGAGCGCAATGTTTCGTTGGATTTTTGCGTAATATAAATTTATATTGAATTGTATTTAATCTGAATAGAAATTTCGGGATAAAAATATTTCGGATCCCATCAAAATGTGGGAAATTTTATTGAATTCTGCTTTGAACGGTTGGTTGAAGTGGGTTGTACTTTTAACAAACTGTAAATGGGCTATGGTAAATTCCATTAGAATTCAAAAATGGGCTGCACATTCTTACAAATCTCAAATGGGCTATAAGTTCTCTGCCACACACTTGTGGCCTTACTAAGTTGACGCGTCCCCTAAAAAAAGAGTTGACGCATGTGCAAGGCTTTGTCAACTTATAGTCAACACACGGTTCTAGCAGCAGTGGCCGTTGGATGTTCATCCAACGGATGCTGTGCTTCTTCTTCAGTCTCGCATATTCTAGCTTCACCCGTCCAAAAAATGCTTCCTCCCCCTAACATCTGGGGTGCACCATTTCGGAAGCTGACCTATGGGCCTACAAAGTTGAGCGTACCAAGGGCTTTATCAACTTAGTCAATATAAATGATTCGAGCTGCAGTGACCATACGATGTCCATCCAACGGCCGTTGTGCTTCTTCAACCTCTGGTCTTCTTGCTCTAGCTGCCCAAAGCAGCGCCGGTCGTGTCGCCTGCTCCTGCCTCCCATGGTCGGCTGTGCTGTCGCGGAGGCCTCACCGCCCCTACTACTCCCACCGCTGGCCAGACCATCCCTCCACTCACCCGCACCCCATGTTATTCTGCGCCGACGACAGCCTCACACTGCATCCGTACCAGTGAACCCTCGTACTCCTCTTCGCGTGGGCATCCACTGCCGCGTCTTCCCCGGCTCTGCATCGTCCCCTTCCTAGGCATCGCCGTCGCCCACCGCCGTGGTGATCTCGGCGCGGCATGGTCAATGTGGTCAACGACCGACTTCCATTGGAAGACTACTGTACGTGGAGAGGCTGACAGCTGGGTCCACGACAGCCGCATGGAAGTGCCTCCTTATTACGCGCAAAATAATTATTCCTCCACCTGACAGCGGGGACCCACCGTGATAGAGGCGGAGGTGTCCCGTCTTTCGATGAAATGAAAGTACCTGGTAATTTAGTTGGCGTGCGCGAGCTCTAGTAATTGGTCCAGTATGTATACCAGCAGGGGCTGTGGGTGTAACAATGGTATTGATGTCCTCATCACACCGGATGGGACACCGTATTTTGCGAAAAAAATGTTTCCCCCCTGACTGCTGGGACCCACCAGCTACATCTTCGCACGCAAGGAAGTGCATCTGAAAAAAAAAACAATTCGCCCCCTTGACTGCCGGGACCCACCAGCTACATCTTCGCACGCAAGGAAGTGCCTGACAGTCGGGACCCACCTGATTGAAGCGTATGCAGCGTTGTCATTCTGGTCGCGAACGTGTATGTACATACTAGTCGATGTAGAGGCACGCACGTGTCGTAGTAGAGGCACACACGTTGCATGTACATGCACGTACATCGGTCAATGTGCAAGAAAGAAACTACGGTCACGTATGTACATACGGGCGGGGTCTCGAACGCCTACTCGCGCATACGTATAGCCAGGGCTCGTGACATGGCTGAGTCGGAACGGAGAAACTGCGTCGTCGTCGTGTTCATGGGGAGGCAACGGCCTTGTGTTCGACCGACCACATTTGAAACGGGATCATGTTCATCGGGAGGGGTCTGGCGTACCGCAAAACGGAGGAAACATACTTGTGTTGGACCTCCTACGGTCGAAACGGGGTCCTGTTGATCGGGAGGGGTGTGGCGTACCACAAAACGGAGGAAACGGACTTGTGTTGGAGCGCTACGGTCGAAATGGGGGTCCTGTTCATCGGGAGGGGTGTGGCGTACTGCAAAACGGGACTCCACGAGATACTATTCATCTCCACCGTCGACCTCCTCCAGCCTCCACGGGCTACTGTTCATCTACCATCGACCTCCTCCAGCCTCCACAGGCTCCTGTTCATCCAGCCTCCATCGCACGCTACTCCACCGGCTACTATTCAACCAACCCTCTCCACGGGCTCATGTTCAACCACCCCTCCACGTGCTACTGTTCATCCACCCCTCCACCATCTATTACTCGTCCAACCCTCCATGGGGTCCTGTTCATCCAGCCCCAACCGGCTCGATCGATCAGGGTCCTGTTCATCCAGAGGCAACACCACGGGGTCCTATTCATCCACCCCCACCGGGAACTGTTCATCAAACCCCCCCCTGCAACGCTCACTGTTCATCACCCCCCAGCAAACGCTCACTGTTCATCCAGAGGCAGCATCGATCGGCTTCAGTTAGCAGCAGTAACGAAGGAATCACTCGGGTTCAGTAACGTAGCTAGTGCAATCGCCCGGGTTCAGTTAGAGCCCAACGCGTCGCTCGGGTTCAGTTAGAGCCCAACGCCTGACACACACGCACGTACATGTACGAGAGAAACGTGCATCGCTCGGCTCCCGACCACCCACCGTAACCGGGAACTCCCCGAAATTTTCCTCGCCCTCGCTTCTACCATGGTTTTTTCCTTCATGGACGGCCCAAAGAATGTCATGCAACTGCCTCTCCGGCCCGCCCAGGACGAAAAGTCCATTTTATGTCATGATTTTTTGTCATAGAAGTAGGAGCCCACCACATCTATGATGATACCGGGTTTTGTCACAATTATCGCCATAGAAGTGTCATAAGTATGACAGGATTTTTTTTCGTTCGGCCCAAAATGTCATGGATGTGTCTTTTTTTGTAGTGTAGGGACGCGCTTGTCCGAAATGTGGGGTAAGTTACGAAAGTACCCCCACCGATTTGAGCGAGACGATTCTTTCAGTTCAGGGGTATTACGGGCATTTCGCGTGTCGGGATTTCGCAAGAGGTGGGAGTTTTCACGCGCATTGTAATTTTGGGATAGCAAGGCGCGGGTTGAGATGGAGGGAGTTTTCGGAGCATGACGAGACAAAGATATGTCTTAATTATTTCGGGGGTAATAAGGCGCGGGTTGAAGAGGCGGGAGTTTCGCAGCACGATAGACAGAGATGCTAGCTTGAAATTTCGGCATAACAAAGCACGGCTTGAAATTTTGGGAGAACAAGCTTAACGTGTACAAAAAAGACAATTCACACACCTCATCACTAGAGAGAGCCATGTCCCGTTTTACTATATTACCAGAAATGCATTCAAATACAACAACAGAAAACAAAAAAAAATCGGGACAACAAACATAATGTGTACAGTACCAAATCAATTTGCATTTCCCTCAACAATAAAAAAACAATTCGTGTTGTCTAGCATATGGTAAATTTGAGTACATTTCCCCGGTTTGAATGGGATTTTACTCGGGTTAGTTATACAACCATCTAAATATTATTTTCACAACACATGACATGAATATAGGAGTAGTAAATACCTATATAAATACGAACTACATTTACATACGATCTCAAATTCAAATATGTGTGTCCATTTTATGTTGAATTCAAATCATAGTACATGTATGCTCTAGCTATATGTTCAGAATCTAAACCATGTATGATACTACGTACAATGTGTTTAATACGCACAACACACACAAACACCATTTAGACTAGTAGGTACACGTGCATTGCTCGGTGGAGAGCTCCATCCAAACTATGGAGCAGTTCCTTACCGAGGACAAGTAACAAGTGGTTGTCTTCGACCTCAAGTACACCATCGGTCGTGCTGGGCACGATCATAAGGTTGTCGTCGCTCACTTGTGCGTGTGACATGACGTCCTCGTCTATTACCACCTGGCCACATGGCCTTGCGAGCGTTTCTCCAGGTTTATCAACAGCTCCGACTACAGTTTCGCTACGGTGGACACCGCCAACGATCTAAAAGCGCTCAAGGTTTCGGGCAAGAAATGACGTAATCTTGTCAACATCCAGGACCAATACAAGGTCTGGGCCAGTAACAACAACAAACTAAACTCCCTGGTTGAGCTCCCCTCGACCATCATCGACCCCTAATACATGAAGATGAAGGATGAGAGCAAGCAAGACAAGAACGCCTGGCACAGTGTTTAGAGACAATTTGTGAGACGTTTTAATGTGCGACTCTATTCTTAGAGACAATTTGTGAGACGTTTTAATGTGCGACTCTATTCTTATTTTAGACTAAAGAAAAGAGACAAATACTCCCGGAGTCCTAGAACTTGTACGGCGAGTTTGGTGCATAAAATTGCAAAAATACATGTTTTCTGATCATCTAACTTGTCCTCTCATTCATATATAGTGCTTTCTACCGTATCCGGATGTACCATGTGCACGTGTGGTATGCCAACATGGCGAGGTCCCACCCTCAGTGGTTGAGGCAGTGGGTAGCCCGCGTGTACTATTTTTTTCCTTCAGAAAGCATTGTTGCATTTTTCTTTTGCGGGTGCATTTTATTTATCTACACAGAAAATCCTAAGCAATCGAACACACAACCTTCTCCGATTCAGCCGCATAAATGGCCACTAGACCAGACAATTAGATTTATATAAGTTGGACCGTAGGAATTAAAAATTTAAAATAGAAATCAAAATGGAAAAAGGGTGTGCAAAAAAGAAAGCCCCCGTTCAAACCTATTGCATCATAAGCTCGTCGCATGTGCGAGCGCCAATCATCCAACCACAATGACACTTCTATACTTTAATTTCTAATGTTAAATTATTAATTAATAAATAATAAAATAAAGTAAGGCACGTTTCTTTATTTTTTTGGTTTGTTCACTGTATAGGATTATTTTCGTCTGCCGAGGGAAGCTGCTAAAATCATATGAGAAATGATTGTGTTCAACCGACGAATCCTATTTTTACGTCGACCTCCTCCGCCAATCGACACGTGTCCCATGGTCCTGCAGAACACACACCCTTTTTCTAGAAACTTTGCGCGACATCACATCTCCTTCCCATTTCTTTCGTTCGTCTCTCAGCTCCACCAGGGGGAGATGGTCGCCGCACGCATGGTGCTCGTGCTTGCGATTAGTCCGCGTGCAGTTCGCCGTCAAGGCAGGCCTCCACCATCGCCCTTCCTTCCTCTCATTTTTCTTCTCCCACACCCCTCTTTCTTTCCCAACCGGACCGAGCTCTTGAAGCCATGACCACAATTGAAACCTTCTTGGGCCGTCGTCGCCAGCAGCACCTCTGCCGCGAGACGAGTTTCTGCAACAACATGCGAACAACCACTTATTGTAGTTTTTTTATTGTTTCGGCAACAAGCCTTTTGTTGCAGAGGAAACGAGCGCAACACTACGTTTGTTGCAAAGGGGCAACAAGCAAGTTTATTTTGTATAACAAAGATCTTGTTTCTGAAACATAGGCCATATTTGAAAGAAAAAACGGTTCAACAGAAGCACAACAAGGCTCGTGTTGCAAAACACGGAGTGAAGCACAAGCCTTGTTGCAACGGTTGAAGCGCGCTCACGGGAAGAAGATCAGACGGTTGTCGAGCTGGTGATCCTACGGCTACCGAGGCGGCGGATGTTTCTAAACATCACCCGGCCGAAGTATAGGATGCCCCAAATCGTATGTGTCAAAGGTGGTAAAAAACAAGCTACGAATAGACTCAAAACAAAACTACAGATTTTTGGCGCACCGTTGGGCCTTCATGCTGGGCCAGCCACACCAGCGAACAATATGAGTATAACTCAACCCCCAAAAAATATTGCAAGAAACAGAATTTGAACCTGCGACCTCGAAGATTGATGTGGGGTCCAGTGTCCTACCAACAGGACTAACACCTGCTTGTTATAACTTGGGGGTTAAACCCTACTTGATCGGTCGCGCAACTTACGTGTTAGTTTTTTTTTTGTTTTGTTTTTTGAGGGGGATCCGTGTCAGCTAATGCGCCCAACAAGCTGGGCCTGAACCTGCGCTCCCTGACGAAAACCTTGTACGGCCCAAGAAGTATGTGGTGCATACAATGACCAATTGATGAGACAGCTAATTGTTCACAGACCCTAAAGAAATGTTCACTTTCAAGTTTTGTTCAGTTTTTCAAAAAATGTTCACGTTTACAAACTTTGTTCAAAATTTCAAGATTTGTTCCCATTCCCAAAAAGTGTTCACAGATTGCAAAATGTTCGAGATTCCCAAGAATGTTGGCGTTTTTTTAAAAAAAATCGAGGTTTCATTTTTTTCACAAATTTCAAAATGTTCATGTTTTCAAATTTCTTCAAAATTTCAAAAAACTTTCCCGCTTCCAAAATTATTAACAGATTAAAAAATGTCCTGTGCTCAAAATTTGAAAATGATCGCATTTCAGAAGATAATTCACTTTCTTCGAGAAAAAATACGTTCAAATTTTTCATAAATGTCTTTTCAAATCTCGGTGCTGCAGTGTGTTCTTTACATATATTGCGCGTTAGCAAATCAACAACAGCTTGCGATTCAGCTCATTCCTAGCGCACTGCGGTTTTCTAATTTTTGCTATCACGCACTAAAGAAAACATCCTGTTCGCTCGCCCCTATGGGCCGGCCTAGCCGCGGGACTCCCTATATGACGCCTGCGTTCTAACTGTTGGACCTCTTCCACCACAGCGCGCGCGCACCATCATCGTGCTAAAAATAGGATTACCACCTTGTGGTATTAATGCCATGGATATTTCGTTTAAATAGTCCCACATGGCCGGACATGGAGTATGTGAGCTCGAGCTCACATGCACCCTTTGCTATAGTAAAACCGAAAAACTTATTCAAAAAGTTCAAAAAAATCTGATTTTTTTTTTGCAACAAACATAGATGTGTGTTTCACATGCATTCAAATTTCGTGATGAAATAACATTTGTGGAGGCCTCAGCAAAAAGACAAAATAATGCTTAAAAACACTGTTTTTGGAAGCATTTTGATTGTGGGTTCTGGATAGGAAAACATGCTAAGAAGTTGTGGTGGAGGCTAAGAGCATCTCCAGCCGTTGGCCTCCCAGGAGGCGCTAAAAATCGCCCCCTGGAGGTGCACCGGCGCTAAACCGCACGCTGGGGGCGTGATGCCCCCCAGTCACGGCGCCCACTTTTTTTGAAAATTTAAATTACGACACAAACACGGCGTAAATTCAACCAAACTTTGGCGAGTTTGTTCATATTTAAAAATATTTTACAAAAAAAGCTATTAGGATGCTCCTCGCCGTCTCCCTCGCCGCTCCTCGCCGCCCGTCGCCCTTGCAGTTCTACATGCCGAGGAGGCTGTAGAACCGCGTGTAGTCGTCGTCGTCATCGTCGTCGTCGTCGCCGCCGCCTCCGCCGCAGCCGCCGTCCCTGCTACAACCCTCCCCCGGTTGGCGCGGCGGGTTGGACGGTCCAGGGGCATCCTCGTCGTCGTCGTCGCTGTCGAGGATCACGACGCCGTGCTTGTCCTCGCGCCCAAGTTTGCGGGCGGCTATCTCCTCCAGGGCCCGGCGCTGCCGGACCATCTTGTCGTGGAGGTAGTTGTCCCGCGCCCACTGTAGGGTCTCCTTGTCGGCGAAGCCGCGCCGGGCTATCTCCTTGTACTCCGCGGGGAGGCCGGACTCCGTCTTGGGTGCGACGAGGACGAGACGGCCAGAGGGGGGGTGGAGTCGCCGATGCGGACGCCGGAGCTGCGGGTGCACCCGCAGACAGGCGTGTCCTGGGGCTCCGGCTTGACAAGACGGAGGCAGGGAGAGCCGGACGAGCGGCCGGACGAGGAGGAGGACGCCCCGGGCTGCTCCATGCGCCTCGGCGTCCACGAGCTCCCACGTCGGCGAGAGAAGGACGGGGGAGCGGGGTACTCGAGCCTCGGTGTGTTGCCGCCCTCGATGTACTCAAGGACGGCCTCCAGCGTGCGGCCGGGCATGCCCCACCATCGGCGCCGCCCCTCGGAGTTGAGCCTTCCGGAGGACACGACGCCGTTGGTGGCCTCGAGCTGTTCGGCGTGGCGGCGGCGGAAGTATGGCTACCAGAGCAAGCTGTCGGGGACGTACCATGGTCCTTCCCTCACCGCCCGCGGCAGGGAGGCGTGGATACGCGCGATCTTCGCACGCCGCGCCGCCCCGGTGGGCGGTGGTGGCATCGGGACCCCGCCGACGCTGATTCTCCACGCCCCGGGGCACCCGCATGTCCAGCGGGACCGGGTACTCGGCCTCGAAGAGGAGCCGAGCTTCGTCCTCGTGAAGGTGGCGGCGGCCGAAGCCATTCGCCGCCGCGCCATCGCCTGGAAAGCGCTCGGCCATGCTAACTGGAGACGGCGAGAGGAGATGAGAGGGAAGAAGGGGGAGAAATGGCGCGTCGGCGGTGGAGACTCTGTGCGTGTCACCGGCGCGCCGGGGGTCGACTTATATAGGCCGAGGTGTCGCGCGTACGCGTGGCCACCGCGGGTATGCGTGGCGGGCGAGTGGACGCGCGTCGTCCGGTCTTCACTACGTCGCCCGTGAGGAATCAATGGAGGCTGACCGGCGCGACAGCGCGAGGCAGCTTTGGCATTGATTCGCCACGGGAAATGAGGCGATGAGGACGACGAAGCGGCGAGAAGAGAGACGAGTCGCTGGCAAGGAGGGCCCGCAGCTCTTTTGCGCCAAAAACGATTCGCCCGACACCCCTGAGCGCCCCCCAGCGCGCCGGGTTCGGGTTGGGTCCGCCGGCGCCAATTTCGGCCCGAGCCGGTGAAAAATGGGCCCTTGGGGGCACGACTGGGCCAATTTTTTGCGCCGTCGGCTGTAAAGTCGCCTGGGGGTCTTATTGGGGGCGCGGCTAGAGATGCTCTAAGAAGTTGTGGCGCTGTTTGTGAATGGAATTGGTGCGTGGTGGCATGTCTGCATGAAGAAGTTAACTCATGTTCGATTGTGGTTTGTGGATAGGCAAACATGCTAAGAAGTTGTGGTGTTGCTTGGGAATGGAATCGGTGCATTGTCGCATGTGTGCTTGCGCCAAACTGTCAATCTGGTCAGCTGCACAAATATAATTTCTCAATTTAGTGGTACTAGACCGCAATGTCCCCAATCTTGCAGAAGCCTGGGCCCTCGACCGATCCAAGACCGAGACATCATCCAAGAAAGCAAAAAGAACTTTGGAGAGAGCATGTCGAAGGTGTAGCCATGAGAGACTGTCTGCTGAACATAGCGGAGCATGTGCTTGACTTCAAATCAGTGCAATCACAAGGTGAGTGGAGGTACTGACAGACAGGATTAACCGCAAAGGAGCATCGGACACCAGTGGTTCGATGACATCGCCGAGGGCAAGGACAGTCAGGGAGCCCTGCCAGACTAGGGAGGTAGCAAGG